>NC_056741.1:1830645789-1830945789 GCF_019279795.1 Protopterus annectens
TGCCCAGATGTCTTACCTCACGCCAGACAAGCAAAGGCAACTGACTACTTACTTCAAACTGATGGCAACAAAAACCCAGTCTTCTGCAAGACAAGTCTGCAGGCTCTGGGCTTCATGTCATCCTTCATTATGCAAGACTGCATATGAGGAAGCTTCAATGGTACCTAAAAAGTTTATGGAGTCAACATTCTCACAGTCTGGAAACAATGATTCCTCTCATTCCCTGCCTGCAACAGGAGTTTCTATAGTGGGCAAAGGCATGTCACCAAAACATGGGACTGCCATTCACTCTACCCCCTGCCAGCCAAACCATAACAACAGACGCATCAGATTATGCGTGGGGGGGCCACATGGGAGGAAGATGCATTCAGGGCATATGGTCACCAAAACAAATGCATCTACATATCAACCAGAAAGAGATGCTAGCTGTTCAAAATGCCCTAACAGCCTTCAAGGACTTACTTCATCCAGGACAACTACTGATAAAGACAGACAACACCACAGTCATGTGGTATATAAACAAGCAAGGGGGCACACACTCATACCCCCTATGCAGATTAACCATGGCACTGTGGGACACAGCTTTGACCTACCAAATACATCTTCAAGCTCAATTCCTGCCAGGAAAACAAAACACTCTGGCAGATGATTTAAGCAGAAACCTTATGCATCCTCACGAGTGGAAACTAAATCCACAAGTCTTCAGCATGATAACAGAGAAATGGGGGAGCCAAGACATAGATCTATTTGCCTCTCCTCAAAATTATCAATTGAAAAAATTCTGCACAAGGACTTATCACAGACAAGCATGGAAAGTGGATGCCCTGTTCTTCAGTTGGAAAAACCTATCAGTTTACGCCTTTCTGCCTCTTCTTCCCAAGGTCCTCCTAAAAATCAGACAAGAGAAACCAAAGATGATACTAATTGCCCCAGACTGGCCCCACCAATACTAGTACCCCCTCCTAAGGAACTTGTCTCAATACCCAGCTTGGACCTTGCTTGACCACAACTACTGTCCCACCAAAACAATGGGATCCTGCACAATCAACTACAGACTCTGAACTTGGCAGCATGGCTGATCATGTAGTCATACAAACAACTCCTCTTAGTAAAGCTGTGATGGATGTCATTTTGGAAGCCAGAAGGCCTAGTACTAGAAAATCTTATGCTGACAAATGGAAGAGATTCTGTGCTTGGAATCAAGCACAAGGAACAGATACAGCAGAACCAAATATTCCTCAAATTTTGCAGTACTTAACCGAGATGCTTGACAAAGGCCTATCTTTCTCATCAATTAAAATCCATGCCTCTGCCATTTTGGCTCATTACAATACAGAGCCACCTATCTTTTCTCATCCTTTACTAAAGCAGTATCTCAGAGGAGCCAAAAAATTAAGGCCTCCTAAAAGAGCACCACTGCCTGCATGGGACCTCAATTATGTGTTGAAAAAGCTCACCCTGCCTCCATTTGAACCAGCTGCTACCACTGATATAAAGTTCTTATCATGGAAAACAGTTCTGCTACTAGCAATTACCTCAGCAAGAAGAGTTTCAGAGCTACAAGCCCTCATGGCTGTAGAGCCTTTCATTATATTTCACCCAGACAGGGTATCTCTGAGGACAAATCCTACTTTTATGCCTAAGGTAGTTTCCAGTGTGGCTCTTAACCAAACAATTCATCTGCCAACCTTTTATCCAAATCCGCAGAACAAGGGGAGAGAATTCTGCATTCCTTGGACATACACAGACAGCTAAGATTCTACTTAAGCAGGACTAAAGCTCTAAGAAAAACTGAGCAATTACTAGTGACATATGCTGCAGGATCAGAAGGCAAGGCTATATCAAAGCAGACAATTTCAAAGTCGGTAAGCCACTGCATCTGTTTCTGCTACTTAAACCATGGCAAACCTGTGCCCAAGGGCATTAGGTCTCATTCCACCAGAGCTGCAGTGACTTCAGCAGCCTTTCTAAGGGGAGTACCAACCAAAGACTAGAGGCTGCTACTTGGAGTTCTGTTTACACCTTTACAAAGCATTATCATTTGCCTCTCTACTCTAAATCCAGAGCAGGCTTTGCCACTGCAGTTCTGCAGGGCCTTATAGCCGCACCTAATGCTGTTTAGCTCCAGCCTCCCAACCATAGCTTTGGGATTCTACCCAAATGTAATGACTGCAACAGTGAAATACGAAAAACATAGTACAGTTGTGTACACTTACCATAAATGTAGATGTTCGAGTGTATTCACTGTTGCAGTCCAGGTTACCCTCCCGCCATCCCCCTGTCATTCTGGAGTTTATCTTTCCTTCTCTATCTTCTACAACCTATGTGGTGTATTTGCTTGTTGATGAAGGAAAAGTTTATATTGATGCATGTGTATGTGTGTATATATATATATATATATATATATATATATATATATATATATATATATATATATATATATATGGTTTACTATCACAATGCCGAAGTGCAATTGCACGGCTATGAACAACATATGTTCGAATACTTCATAGTTCGGCAGGTGATGTGAGCGAACGTTATCATTGCGAATTGTCTGTGCATTTGCAATTATAACGTTCGCTCATGTAAGAGGATCGCGGTACAGTGTGGTTAGGGAAATACATCCCTTTCCTCACTGTAGTGCGATCTCGGAGTTGGAATATTAAGTTGGGGACAGCCCCCCACAGGGGGGTGCAGGGGGGCTTGCATAGATGTGAGTGTAGGCTAGTTAGGTAGGGAATTAAGGGAAGGGTGGGAGTGCTGTTAATTGTCAAAAATCTCGCGAGCGACATTGTCGACAATTAACAGCTGTTTTCGACATTAGGTGCATACGGGGTTTTTGATAGTAAACCTATATATATATTGCCATGGTTTAAGTAGCAGAAACAGATGCAGTGGCTTACCGACTTTGAAATTGTCTGCTTTGATATATATATATATATATATATATATATATATATTTTTTTTTTGCTACCTTTTTGGGGGCAAGAAAAACTAAAGAAAATGGCATCGGCTGCATGTTTTAAACCCCTGATGACCTGACATCATGGAAGAGGAGACAGCAACGGACGCAGGACCCAAGACTTTAGAATTCAGGCTGAGGGCAACCTGCCAGCAGATTACCCAAATGTAATGACTGCAACAGTGAATACACTCAAACATCTACATTTATGGTAAGTGTACACAACTGTACTTTGTGTACACTTACCATAAATGTAGATGTTCGAGTGTATTCACTGTTGCAGTCCTGGTTACCCTCCCTCCAGCCCTCTGACTTCTTTTGGCTTTACCTTTACTTTCCTTTACTATGCTTAAAATCTTTTTGGTGTATTTGCTTTTTTGTTGGAGGTATAACCTTGTATTTTTTATATATTTAATTGCTTCACATTAGGGGGGCACCTGACATCTGGGGCAAGAAAAACTGATGTAATGGCGTAGGCTGCATGTTTTATACCCCTGACAACCTGACGTCATGGAAGAAGAGACAGCAACTGATGTAGGACCCAAGACTTTGTTAATCAGGCTACTGCAAGCAGATAATCCAAATGTAATGACTGCAACAATGAATACACTTGAACATCTACATTTATGGTAAGTGAACACAACTGTACTTTCTTGGCCAATGTCAGCTAAAAAAGGCAAATGTAATTGCATCCGACAGATACCGCACAATGATTCCCATTATAAGTATGTATTTTGTCTAGGTAGGGAACACAACTATACATCGTGTTCCATTTGTAAGTCCTTTGTGCCCAAGACGCTTCACAGTTGTTTGGTGCATTAAATTTACATCTCGAGAACCAGCGTCTGAAACGCCTAGCCCTTAGGATGGACCCGGAATTGATCAACCAACCCGAACTACCCAGGAAGAAGGTCAAAGTTTCCAGGCCTATTCCTACTGCCACTCCGCTATCAGACATCCCACCAGCTTCCTACATAGGGGCCGAGGAACACCAGAGTTCTCCGTTAGCTTCGACAACTCCCGCTGAGGAAGCCGTCTCTGCAGCCATTGAATGCAGATCTGCGGAGACTTTTCAGCCATCCCCACTAACAGACGTCAAGGGGGAACCTCTTGTTGGATGACCGACAGAGTCCTCTCCTACTGCAGACTGGGCTTCAATTCCTAGGCCATCCCCAAAGCCTACTCCTTCCAAGAAAAGACAGAAGACAAAACATTTTACTCCTCCTCCTGAAGTATAGCGAGATTGGCAGTCTTTCACAAATTCTCTTATGCAGGCCTTCATGGCCGTTAGGCTGACAGGCCCTGCTCCTTCTACTATCCCTGTTCTCAGCCCTCACCCAGCCTCTGCCTCTCCTCCCCAACATCAAACTACTCAAGAGGGAGAAGAACAGCAATATCAATATGATTCCTCCTCAGAGGAATCAGTCTCTCACGTGTCTTAAATTGCTTCCCCTGTTGACTAATATTCCCCAGATGAAGACTCCATTGAAGGGGACTCCCCACCTGAAGATCTAACTTTTGGTGAGACTATAAAATGAAGGAGTACTTCAAGTGGGACACTACCCTAATGTCTGACATCCAGAAGAGATATTTTGAACTACTGCAACTGGAGTCTCCCTATCCTTCAGCACTGCCTCCTGTGCTCCCAGCCTTCCTGTACACATTCAGTTCTGTCTGTAAGAACCTTGACTCTCAGCCCTCAGCTCCTGAAAGACCAGACAGGTTTAATAAGGTGCCTGATGACCAAAACTTCCTGGTAAAACCTCCACTGGCAGATCCCACTGTCATTGCTGTGGCTCCTAACAGACAGCCTAGACAGGTATTTTCTGCCTCTCTCCTACCCACAGATAAGGACAGTAAAACCATGGATAAACTAAGCAAAAAAGTGTATACTTCCTCCACCTTGGCTTTCAGAGCCATTAATTACCAAACGCACATAGTAAAATACGCTGTGGATCTAGTGTCCCAGGCCTCTACCCTGCTAGCTTCTACACCTGACTGTCCTACTAAGTCTGACATTGCATCAAAACTGTCCCTAGCCACCCAAGTAGCCACACACATTCCATCAAATATGGTTATGATGCATCAGACGCCTCGGCCAAGCCTGCAGCTTCTGCATCTGCCCTACGCAGATATTCCTGGCTACACCTACAACCCTTTCCAGAGGATTTCAAATCCAAAGTTATGGATGCTCCAGTGAACCACAATCTACCTTTTGGCAAAAAATCAGCTGAGTTCCTCAAAAACTTGCAATAGAAAAGCAAAGAGCTGCAAGACATCAAACATTTGCTGGTGTGTCCCCCTTCTCTAAGTACTACAGGAATTATCCTGCAAAAACTTCCTTTGTCACGAGGATGCCTTCCACTTCTCATCCCTCCTCCTCCACACCGAGAAGAGGATCTAGAGACAGCCTTACTCCAGACCAACTAGCAACATAGCCCTTTCCCGACAGAGGGGGCCCCTCATCAGTGTGACTGCCTTGCCACCTTTCCTTGTCTGCCGGCCTACCCCACTGCCTCCCCTTTTGGAAAACCATCACCTCAGATCAATGGGTACTTTCCATCATTCAAAAAAATTACTTCCTATCTGAGAAGGAAAAACCAAGGCCAAAAAAAATTCCCTTCCCACCAAAAAAAAAACCCAGCTCCACCTATTTTCACATATTTTGCAGGAGCTCCTTTCCCTAGGAACCATAGAACCAGTCCCTGTGGGCCACGAAGGAAAAGGATTCTATTCTCGTCTATTCCTAGTCCCAAAAAAGGATGGTCCCTAGAGACCCATACTAGACCAATCCTACCTGAATCAGTTCCTAAAAGTTCCATCCCTCTGGATGCTCTGTCTGCAAACCCTCTTGCCCCTGATACCACCCCAGGCCTTTATGGCTACTCTGGATTTAAAGGAAGCTTATCTCCACATTCCTATCATGCACTCCCACAGAAAATTCATGAGATTTACTGACATTTCCTCACATTTTCAATTTACAGCCATGCCCTTTGGCTTATCTACTGCTCCAAGAGTGTTCACTAACTGCCTGGCTGCTGCCATTGCATTTTTCCAAACCAAGGGCATCCAAATATACCCTTGTCTGGGCGATATTCTCCTTCTACCAGAATCAGAAACCACGCTCCTAAGTCACCTAAAATTCACCATGACCATTCTGCACAACTTGGGGTTCACCTTAAACCTTCAAAAATCCTCTCTGCACCCACAGCAAGACAAAGTTTTCCTGAGTTGCAGGATTAGATCAGATCTGATGAGATTCTTCCTCCCACAGGACAAAGTGCAGTCTCTCTCAACTCACTTCCAAGACCGTCTGAGGGTATCCCACCTTTCTGCAAGGCAGTTTCTACAAATTCTAGGACTCATGGCAGCCACTATCCCCATGCTCCCTCTAGCCAGTTTGCACATGAGAAAATTTCAATGGTACTTAAAGAATGTATGGTCTCAGCACCAACACTCCCTAGACAAAACTAATCCCCCTTCTGGCCTGTATGAAGCCAGAATTGAGGTGGTGGATCCAACAAATCATCTGCAACCTAAGTACCCCCCTCCCTACAGCTTCCTCCCCCTACACAATCCATGCACACAGGTGCATCATATCTAGGGTGTGGGTGACTCTAAAGGGTTACAGGATTCAAGAATCTTGAACCCCTGCCCTTCAAAAACAACATATCAACGTCAGGGAGATGACTGGAGTCTTGCTGGCCCTTCAGGCCTTCCTTCCCATTCTTCAACCAGGCCTTCTTCACATTCTTACAGACAACACCACAGTCATGTGGTACCTGAACAAACAGGGAGAGACAAAAGCCTATCTCTTATGCAGGATAACCCTACAGATTTGGGTGCCAGCCACCCCATACAATCTCTTACTGGAGGCCTCTTACATCCTCTCTCAGGAAAACAAACAAGCAGACTTGCTCAGCAGAACATTCTCTCACCTTCATGAATGGATGCTAAACAGGGAAACCTTTCTAGATATAGTCCACCGGTGGGGCACACCTCAAGTGGATCTGTTTGCCTCCCCCCGGAACAGACATCTAAGCAAATTCTGCAGCAGGGATCACATTCCATCAGCCTGGAGAGTGAATGCCTTCAGCTTTCCTTGGAAGTGGATGTTCCTTTATGTGTTTCCCCCCCCTCCTACTGATACAAAGGGTCCTTCTGAAAATCAAGAAGGACCAACCGAAAATCTTGTTGGTGACTCCCTACTGGCCAAGGCAACACTGGTTCCACCTTCTCCACTCTTTAGTCAAGGGCAATCACCACAAGTTACCCCACAAGGTGGACCTACTATCTTAGCAAAAGGGATCTCTTATTCACCCTCAGCTGCAAATGCTCAACCTAACACTTTGGGTGATCAACTTCTAATCCCTTACAGACAGCTCTACTCTGAGGATGTGCTCTCAATCCTGAGAGAGGCCAGGAAACCAACTAGAAGAAAGCCATACTTATCAAAATGGGAACTATTCTGAAAATGGTGCCTTCTTAAGGGGTCTATATCATATGTTCGAACTTTTAAAAGTTCAAACGTCATATGGTCAACACGATATAATCAAACTTTTAAAAGTTCGAACGTTTCAATGGAGATCTCCATACAGTGCAGAATGGGAAGATTACTCTTTTCTGCACTATAGTGCGATCTCGGAGTTGGTATATTTAAAGGGTGGGGGGGGGTGAATGCAAGGGGCTTTCCCCCCTGCTTAAAACATTCAGGTATTTTTTTTCTGTAGTTTTTTTTTTTTTTTTTAGATTTTCGAACTTTTAAAAGTTTGATCACATGGTGTTGACCATATGACGTTCGAACTTTTAAAAGTTCGATAATGTAATATAGACCCTTCTTAAGGACAGGAAACCAATGCAGGCAGACCCCTCCCTCATCCTTAGCTATGTTTGTGATTTCATTAAGGCTGGACTAACTTACTTCTCTGTGAAAGCCCACCTTTCAGCCATTTTGGCCTGCCTACCCTTACAGGCACCCCTGCTTTCCAGGCTGGATGTTAAACTTTTCCTGAGAGGGGTCCTTCATGTCAGACCACCTAGAAAACCCATCCCTCCTCCACGGGACCTCAACTTCGTGTTAGAAAAGCTCACCTTACCCCCTTTTGAGCCAGCTAGTTCGGCCTTCTTACAAATCTGGACTTGGAAAACCATTCTTTTAGTGGCCATATCTTCCACTAGAAGAGTATCAGAACTACAGGCCCTCATGGCCTGCCCTCCTTAAACCACCTTCCGTAATGACAGAGTTACCCTTTGCACAAATCCTTCCTTTATGCACAAAGTAGTAAATGAACTATCTCTAAACCAGTCCATCCACTTACCCACCTTCTTCCCAACTCCAACAAACCATGCAGAGAGAATCCTTCATTCCCTGGACGTACATAGACAGTTGAGATTCTACTTAGACAAGACTAAGTCCTTCAGGAAGTCTGACCAACTCTTTATCTATTTCACCCCAGGGCTCCGGGCAAGGCAGTCTCCAAACAAACCATCCTGTTGGATTAGAAAATGTATTCTTTTTTGTTATTCACACCATGACAAGGTCTTAGCTCAGGGTGTAAGAGTTCATTTCACCAGGGCCATAGCTACCTCCAAGGCTTTTCTCAAAAGCCTGGTCACAGCTTCCATCCTGGAAGCAGCTACCTGGTCTACAGTTCACACCTTCACCAAACACTACAAACTAGACCAAGTCTCCAGGGCAGGCTTTGCTAGAGCAATCCGCCAAGGATTCATGGAATCCTCTACCTCTACCTCCTGCAGTTAATCCTCCTGAGCTGTGGTACTCTCCCACACCAAATGAATACTGCAATATTGGAATAAAAGGACATAGAATAGTTGTGTAAAATCTTACCATAACCATAGATGTCCTTCGCTTTCATGTTGCAGTATTCCTTCCCACCCTCCATACCCCCTATTCTTCTCTTACTACAGGGCCTGGCCTCTGGCCACTGTTTCTACCCCCTAAGACTCATCTGACCAGCCTTAAAGTGGCATTTGCTACTTTTGTTGGCATCTTGTTCTCCTGACAGGCCACTCCTCTGGGCTTCATGTTCTGAGGTCTGTGCGTGCCGACATCACATTTATGGTCCCTGGTTTATGACCCTACGTGTGACGTCCAGCACTCCTGCAGCAGCCAGGCAAAAGCTTTTGTATAGGAGCTGACATCAAATTGCCTGAGGCGGAAAATCCCACACCAAGTGAATACTGCGACATGGAAGAGAAGCACATCTATGGTTATGTTAAGATTTTACACAATTATTCTATCCCTCATGCAACCACACTTGGAAACTCTTCAACTGACCCTTTGGTTGCTAGGGCCTTGATACCCTTTAGACACCTTTTCTCTGAGGACATGCTTCAAGTCCTGCAGTTGGCTATTAAACCCAACACAAGAAAATGTTATCTTTCCAAATGGAAGGGATTTTCTATTTTGTATCTTGCTAGAAACCTGGACCCACTTACAGTGGATCTCCCTTTGGTTATTTCTTATCTGTGTGAATTGTTCAATGCTGGCTAGCTTATTCTTCAATAAAAACACATTTGTCAGCTATTTCTGCATGTCTGCTGCTTTCTCCTCATTTAGCTTCCAGATTTGAGGCAAAACAATTCCTCAAAGACGTCCTCCACATTAGACTTCCCAGGAGACCTGTAGCCCCACCCTAGGATCTTAACTTTGTGCTAGAGAAACTGACCCTGGCACCCTTTGAGCCAGCCTCCTCTAGCTCTCTCAAACACTCCACCTGGAAAATTGTTCTTCTGCTGCCCATTACCTCTGTCAGGTGGGTCTCTGAGCCCCGGGCCCTGATGGCTTCATCCCCCTTTCTAGTATTCCACAAATACAGGGTTTCCCTTTGCACCAACCCTTCCTTCATGCCAAAAGTTGTTAATGAGTTGCCCTTAAACCAGGCCATTCACTTGCCAACCTTGTTCCCCTGTCCCCAAAACAATAGTGAGAAGATTCTACACACACTTGATGTGCACAGACAACTCAGATTTTGCTTTCACAAAACTAAACCTTTTAGGAAATCAGACCAATTATTTGTGTCTTTCCACCCAAGAGCTCTGGGATTGCCTGTATCCAAACAGACCATCTCCAAGTGGATGTCCAAATCCATCTCTTTCTGCTGCGCCTACCATGGTAAATCCCTTCCCTGCTTGAGCAAGGCTCACTCTACAAGAGCAGTGTCCTCCTCAGGAGCTTTCCTCAAAGGGCTAGACACTAACTCCCTTTTGGAAGCAGCAACTTCGACCTCGGTCCACACTTTCACCAAACACTACAAACAGGATTCTATTTCCAGATCCAGGGCTTGATTTGCCAGGGCCATTCTTCATGGTTTCCTGGAAGACTCTTCTGCTACCTCCATCTCCCTTTCTGCATGAACTTTGTTATTCCCCCTCATGTAAAGAATGCTGCAACAGATGAATAGAAGGACATTGAATAGTTGTGTAAGAACTTACCATAAGAACAGATGTCCTTCTCTTTTCTGTTGTAGTATTCTATCCCACCCTCCTTCCCCACTTTCACCTGTTCTTGGATGCACTGTCTGTCTGTTCTTTGGAGTGTCTCTCTGCCTGGGGCTTCAGTTCTGAGGATGGCCCGCATACATCACTTTTATAGCCTATGTCCGATAGCAGCCTATGTTAGACATAGAGCACACCCCACGGTAGTAAAAGACTTTGGTATACTGGCTGACATTGGGTCAACTGGGCAGGCAACTCCCTCATGTAAGGAATACTGCAGCAGAGAAGAGAAGAATATCTATCATTGTGGTAAGTTTTTAAACAACTATTCTTTCTCTGCCTTGCCTTTTGGTCTCTCGATTGCTCCAAGGGTTTTCACAAAATGCCTAGCACCAGTGGTGGTAAACTGCACAGCATCTAAATTTTCCTATACATGGACTATTGCTGTTTCCAAGCATACAGCCCAGGGGTGCTACAGCAGGATCTCAGCCAAGCAATTTCCATCCTTCTTTTTGTGGGATTGGCTGTAAATTACCAAAAATCAGTTCTCTCCCTATCTCAGGACCACATTTTCCTGAGGTGCAGGATCCAAACAGACCTCATGAAGATTTCCCTTCCCACCTAGAAGGTCCAGGAGCTCACTTCCTTCTTTCAAGATCTCATTCCTCTTTCCCACGTTCCAGCCAGAACCTTTCAGGTTCAGGACCCTGGGTTTTATGGCATCCACCATTCCACTGCTCCATCTGGCAAAAGTACATATGAGTAAATTGCAGTGGTTCCTGAACTGGTGTGGACACAACATGCACACCCTCTGGAGTTCCAAGTTCCCCTTCTTTCCAACATGAAAAAGGAAATAACTTGGTGGATTTTAAAATTCTCTGCCAACCCAGGCCTCCCTCTTCATCCTCCTCTTCCAGTTCAAGAGATGTACACAGACACCTCAGATACAGGCTGGGGAGCAGCCGTCATCACCAGGAAAGCATAGGGCACCTGACTACCCTGTCTAAGGAAAGATCACATCAACATAAAAGAAATGAGAACACTGCTCCCTGGCACTCCAGGACTTTCAGTCTCTGCTCATTCCAGGGCCCTTAAAATTTTTTACAGACAACATGACAGTGCTCTGGAATATAAACAAATGGGGGGACAAGTTCTTACTTCCTGTGCAGACTTGCCCTGCAAGTGTGGGAGCTGGGAGTCTTGTAGACACTCCTTTAAGCAGTATACTTTCCCTCCAGCTTGAATGTGTTGGCAGACACATTGAGCAGATCCAAAACACAACCCCACAAATGGATGCTTCACAGGAAACTGCTTTTGGACATTGTCCACCAATGGGGTATTCCACAAGTGGATATCTTTGCCTCCCCCATGAACAGACAACTTCTGGAATTTTGTTCCAGAGACCCACACCAAGTGGGTGCACTCAGTTTTTTATAGAGAGCAATGTTACTATACACATTCCCTCCCCTGCCACTCATTCCAAAAGTCCTACTGAAGATTCAGCAAGACAGAACAAAAATCTTGTTGGTGACCTCCTTTTGTCTAAGACAACATTGATTCCCCTTATTCCTGCTTTTAGCCGTGGGCAGTCACCATAAGTTACCCACAGAGTGGACTTACTTGCACAACACAAGGCAACCCTTTCGGCCCCAACTGTCAACTCTGCAGATAACGCTGTGAATGATAGGACATTCCATACAGACACGTTTTTTCAGAGGATGTGATCAGGGTACTGCAGGAGGCCAGGAAATCCAATACTAAAAGTTCTTATTTATCCATACAGAAATTTTTTTTCTGGTATCTCACATTATCTGGACCTACTAACAGTGGATGCCCCCAAAGTCTTGTCATACCTGTGTGAGCTACTGAATGCTGGTCTGACATATTCATCAGTGAAAGTGCACATCATCCATCTCTGCCTGTCTGCCTCTCTAATCTCCCTTGCCTTCCAGGTTTATGGCCAAACAATTCATGAAAGGCGTCCTTCATGTGAGACCTCCCAGGAGACAAGTTCCACCACCCTGGGATCTTAACTGTGTTTTTGGAAAAAATGATTCTGGCTCCCTTTGATCTAGTACTGTCGGCCTCACTAATATTCTGTTCCTGGAAAACACCCCTGCTCCTGACAATCACTTATGCCAGAAGGATTTCTAAACTTCAGGCTGTTATAGCTTCCCCTCCTTTCTTAGTGTTTCGTAAGGCCAGGGTTTCCCTCCACACCAGCCCCTCCTTTATTTCTAAGGTGGTAAATGAGTTATCACTCAACTAAACTATCCACCTTCCTACCTTCCTCCCTTCTCGCCAACGATCTGCAGAAAGAGCTCTGCATACTTTAGATGTACACGGACGACTTAAGATCTGATGATGTCAATCTTCACATAATCCTTGACTGTGGGCTTAGTCCTGAGCCTCGGAACCAATGCGGCCATTATTCCAGCTCGCACCTTCCAAAAACTCTCGAGCTAAGCTCCTCACCAAATTAGTTCAGATCTCATTTGCTGCTTCATAGTGCCAGACATGTTCAGTTCAGTCTCTCGAGCTTTAGTTTTTCTTCAAACTATCAGTTTTTCTTATTATCCAATCTCTAAATTTTGTATTTTATTTCTATTTATACTACCCCACTCATCCAGATATCTTTTAGCTTGTATGTGAGTGTGTTTTCCTCTCTCCTTTACCATTAGGTAGTCTCAAGTGCCATTATTGGTATGTTTTCCTGTTTTGCCTTCAAGTAACCTCTTATGCCATCATTGGTAGTTTTCCCCATTTTTCCTTCCTTTGATGCATTAAAAAAAAACAAATCTTTCCTTATTCTAAAGTCTGTGTGTGCGTATCTGTGTTTAAGATCGCTTTAGTTTTTACCTATGGCTGCCAAACCCTCCAAAGGTACCTCTAGCTTCAAGAGGTGCCAGTAGTGTGATAGAAAAATGCCTAATTCAGATGGGCACACTCCATGTGTGTGTATTGTCTTGGTGCGGTCCATCTACAGGAAGACTGTGATTTGTCATGGGTTCAGTTCCAGAACCCAGATGGAGCACAAGAACAAGTTAATATTGAAAGGCCTTCTTAAATCTGAATTTGAAGAGGCAATATCTGGTCCAAAGACAGAAGCCAGTTCCTCCTCTTCGTCAACTTCGTCTTCTTCTTCTAGACCTAAAAAGCAGAGTCACTCTGTTCCGACAACTCTCTCGGAACCATCTTCTAAATTAGCCAAGTGCAACAGGATTGGATATGCATTAGTAGGTGTCTCTGGTTTATTTTTTCCATCCCTGCTCTGGATTGGTTTATGTTTGGTGAAAAAAGACTGGACAAGTCGGCAGGTCTTTGTCAGATGTACACTTGACCATGGCAGCCATTGGGTACATGTCGGCTGGTGAACTATTGGTGTATGCTTTCTCTTCCTGCTCCAGATTGGTATATCATGACAACAATACATTAGACAAAACAAGCAGAGGTGTGTCAGATAATGGTTTTCTATTGGTGTTCCTATTAGCCTAGTGATTGGAGTACATTTTGGGGGGTATGTTTAATATAATTGGTGGATGACTCGTATTTAAAATTGTGTTTTTATTGGCTTTTTATCAGAATATGTTCTGTAATAGAGGATGAAAGCAATTATTGCGTATTTTATTCATTTTTTACTTTGTGTTTGATTTTATACTTTTTTTTTTTTTCGTTTTTTCATTAAACGTTATTACAGAGTGTAGCTCTGGGTGTTCATGCCGTGGTTTCCATTCCTTTTATCTAGTTTGGATTTGCTTGTTTCTTGATATGCAAGTTCGGCCATGGCTTCTGTGTTGGGGCTGCCTCGGTGCAGGATGGGAACACTTTTCCGAAGATTTCTATTTCAGTTCTGGGCTTCCATCCCTCTACGGGGGTACCTGCCTTCAAGACTATGGAGAGGGCTTTGTCCATTGCAGGCCAACAGTCTATGCCTTCCCTGTCGGACCAAACATCATGTCCATCCCCTCAACTGGAGCTTCCGCCAGTCTATGCCCTGGGATAGAGGGCACAAAAATCTCAGAACCAGACCTCTTAGGTTATGTTTTCTTCAGAAACCTCTCTGGAACATCCCACCAAAGCGGTACCTTTGAAGAAAAAGTGCAAGAGGAAGCACTTGGACTCCCCTGAAGAGTTCTTCACAGAAGATACTGATTTTGATGAAGGAGAAGGTTCCCCTAAGTCAACCACTGAAGATATTTCCTTTGGGGACATACTAGAAATTCTTAAGCAGAGGAGTGAGTGGACTACCATTCAAACTTCCTCAGAAGAATCTGTATGCCTAGAGGCTTTTCGTGCCTAGCCATGTACCTCTTGAATTTATCCGCCTGCTGACAATCTTAAGTTGATTGCTTGGGTGGCCTGGAAGATACCTGACACTATCAAGTCAATCCCTAAGAGACCTGATTGCATTCTGTCTGCCCCTAAAGATGAGCAACATTGGGCCAAAGGTATTCCTCTTGACACCATAGTGGTTGCAGCAGCCACTAAAAGGAGCTTGCTGATGAAAGTCCTACTTTCCATCCTCCTAACAAAGAGTCTAGGACAATGGATATATTTGGGAATCGTGTATATGCTTCAACTTTTGCTCTCATGTCCTTGAACTATATGGCATATTTTACCAAGCTTCAGAGATATCTGATTAAAGAACTTTCAGATACTCTTTTAGGAGCAGTAGCTGAAGGAGTTCAAGACAAAGTTGCTTTGCAGCTCGCCACCCTAGAATCAATCTCCAGTTCATCCATGATGCTAATTGCGCATTCTGCTGAAGGACGACAAGAGCAGTGGGTTAAGGAGTAGCTATCAGGAGACACTCCTGAATGTGCTCATGTGAGTTCATGGAGCCATTTAAGTCTTCTTTTGTTAATGCTCAGTTTGATGGTTCATCCCTGTGTGGCCCCAAAGTTAGAGACTCTACCCAGATGTAAGAAGATGGGAAGACCCTTTCTGCCATACAGCATACAGTTTTCCACTGTTCAGCGGCCTTATTCTAGGAACCAGTGAAATGGTGGGTTATGGTTCAAAAAGACCCAAGGACCTTTCCAGGACTTGCGTGGCAATGACTTTCCCCAGGGCAGAGGGGAGAGTAGCAATGGAAGTTGCCGTTCAAGAGGCAGAAATGGCCCACAGAATCAGGGTTCCAGAGACTCTTTCTCGGGTAACTCCTGTCAGCGCTCCTGAGAGGAGGCCCGATTACCTTGCTCTGGAGGCAGTCAAGGGAAGATTATTTCTGCACCAATCTGCCTGGCTAGAATTAACAACTGACAAATGGGTGCAGAGGATCAATACCAGAGGTTACAACATCCCCATTTTAGAAGAACCTCACAGGGAGGCAGCAGTCTTAGAAATTCAAAAGCTGTTAAACAGAAGAGTCATCCAGGCAGTCCCACCAGACTAGAGAGGATCCAGAATTTACTCAAGATTCTTTTTAATGTCAAAGAAAACAGGGGACTGGAGACTGATTTTGGATCTCAGTCAGTTGAACAAATCAGTTCAACAAACCAAATTCCGGATGGTCTTGGTTCAGTCTGTTCTTCCATTTTTGGAAAAAGATGATTGGATGTGCTCAATAGACCTTCAGGATGCACATTACCACATAAAAATGGGCAAGTGGTCCAGAAGAGTATTGTGCTTCCAGCTGGGAGCCAGTCACTGTCGGTTCAGAGCACTGCCCTTTGGTTTCACCACACCCTCCAGGGTATTGACCAAATGTTTGGTAGTGGTAGCAGCCTATCTCAGACTGCTAAGATTCCGAGTGTTTCCATATCTAGATGACTGGCTCCTACTTCTTCCACCAGGTGTCAGCTCCTAAAGCCACGAGATTACACTGATGTTCTTCATGTTTCATTGTTGCAGTCATCACACTAGGGTTATTCTGCCAGGAGTAGCCCTCAGTTGGCCCGAATACCAGAGGCTTAGTATTTCTGCGTAGGTTGCTGTCACTCCAGGGCTGACGTCAGGTCGTCAGTGGTATAAAAACAGGCAGCCGACGCCATTACATCAGTCTTTCTTGCCGAGGAGCCTGAAGCAGAAGCAGTTTGCACGAGTGCCGGTCATCTGCTACCTGAGTTTTCATTTCCAAAATTGAAGTTGAAGTCTTCTAAAGCTAAATACCCCATTGGGGATCCTTTTTCCTTGCTCTAACCGATGGCAGAAAAAGTTAACAATTGTCTCGCCTGTGGAAACAAATGCCACACCGAGATTTCCATTCTTACTGCATCACCTGTTTAGGCCCAGACCACGACGTCCCTCGCTGCCGGTTTTGTGCTTTGTTCAGCGCCTGAACTAGTCGTCGGGCCCTTATCATAGCTAAATACTTTCACACTCGATCTCTGTATTCCGAAATGGCTTCAGTAAGCCATCCGACTACCAATCTTCCAAACAAACGTAAGGATAAAGACAGAGACAGACTGCACAGGTCCAAAACTGCCGACGATGCTTCTGTTAAGCTAGTTGCCAGTTCACCAGTACTCAGTGAGGTGCTTTTGAAACCCCTGATGCCCACTTCTGTGGATTGGCAGGCCACTACCGAGACCCGTTCGGAGTCCGGTATGCTGCAAGACTCTTCTTTGACTAAGAAACCTGCAGATGTCTCTACCTTGGATGGGTCTGGAGACGCTGTGCAGGCACCGGCTTCTGAGGAAGTTCTTTGCACTACTGATATTCGACACAAAACGACTTCTTTCACGTCTTCAGTTCTTTCTAAAACTACAGTTTCTAAGGCTCAGAGTACAAACTACCCCTAAAAAAACAACACAATCTCAAACGCCTGCTTCCATGCCTCAATCTCAGATGCTTAAAATGGCAGAAGACCTTATCATGTTGATTAGGGAAAGCCAGCCTACCCCTGATAAAAGGAAAAGAGTCTTGTCCCCAGCAGCTTTATCTGACCAAGAGTCCGACGACTCTGAGGTTTCTGATTATGAAGACATGCCCTTATCTGCTTATGAGGATTCAGATGCAGAGTAATCCATTCTTTCTGCCTCTCCTCCAGAGGATTTTTCTTTTGGTGAAACCCTATGTACCTTGAGAGAATATTTCCATTGGGAATGCCAGGATTATCCTCAGTCCAAAAAGAGACTCAGGGAATTTTTAGATTTACCACAGCACAGACCCTTAGCTATTCCTCCTGTTCTGGATGTTGTGGATGATGTTTTTATTGAATCCAGTCTAACTCCTGATACTCTACCTCCTGCTCCCAGGAAACCTGACAGGTACTTCAGTATTGAGAAAGGGTTCTTCCCGAAAGCTTTGCGTTCTATAAAGTTTTTTATCCAAGGTACTACAGAGTCCCTGACTCACACAAATTTCTTTTCAAAAATCCTACTGCTGACCCAGAGGTCATCTCCCAAGGGCCTAAGGGAATAAAAGCAACCACAGCTAAGAATCCCACCCCCTCGGACAGGGATTCCTGTGCATCAGACAGATGAGGTAAAAAAGTATACACCTCTGCAACTCTTGCCATTAGAGCATTAAATTGTCAGTTCCACATGCTGAAATACCAGAAACATACTATGGAACTTGTTAAAGTCTACCTTCGCTGACTGTGCAGAAAATAAAGAATTACAGGAGCTTATGCATTCTGCAAGCCAAGTTAGTAAGCATACCCTGCAATGTGGGTTTGATGCCCTAGAAGCATCCTGCAGGGCAGCAGTCACAGGTTCTGTACTTAGAAGGCTTGCTTGATTTAAGGAACAGACCTTGCCAGACCATGTCAAATCAAAATGATTAGACACACCACTGATCAAAGACAATCTGGCACCAAAGCAGAAGAGGTTTTAAAAAAGATGGAAGAAAAAGCTAAGTCTATGCAGACAGTTTTTTTTTGCAAGTCCAGCCTCCAAGATTCAGTAGGCATTGCCCCTCAAAACATTGGTCCTTTCCAGCCCCCTCAAGGCTACCTCAGACTAGACCTAGGGAAAGCAGACCTCCCAGACAACAGTCTCGGGGTATGCAGAGATCTAAGCAATGGAGTACCTCCACTTTTAAAACAGGGAGTGCTAAGCCACCTCCTTAAAATTCACAATGACTTTTCAACTCCACCTCTTACCTCTGCCAACCTACTTGTGCCCTAGGAGGAAAACTTGCCTCCCATGCAAAAAACTGGGCCTCCATCACCAACAATTGATGGATCCTCAACATAGTGTCCCAGGGGTACAAACTTTATTTCCACACACTGCCAACCCCAAAACGGTTCCCAGATCTTCCTCCAAACCAGTGGGCAGAGGCACAAAGCCAAGTTCATTTCCTGCTCTCCATGAGGGCAATTCAGCCTGTACCTGCAGACCAGATAGGCCAAGGTTTCTATTCCAGACTTTTCCTGGTACTCGGAAAAGAGGGCACCTGGTGCCCAGTCCTAGATCTATCTATTCTAAACACCTTCCTGGTGGTACCAAAATTCAAAATGCTCACTCTCCAACAACTTCTTCCTATGCTATCCAAAGATGCCTGGTTAGCCACTCTAGACCTAAAAGAGGCCTATCTGCACATTCCAATCAGAGACTCTTGCAGGAAATATCAACGTTTCAGGGCAGGATCTATGCATTATCAGTTCTCTGCACTTCCCTTTGGCTTATCCACTGCTCCCAGAGTTTTCACAAAATGCCTGGCTCCAGCAATTGCTTTTTGCAGATAAAGAAATATTCAAATTTACCCTTACTTGGACGACTGCCTGATTCATGCAGAGCTGTTACAGCACCTGACATTTGTAAAAGATCTACTAACCTCATTGAGGTATACTTATAAACGAAAATAAATGCAAACTAGTCCCCAGTCAGAAAATTGCATTCCTGGGAGTAAGCCTGGACACAGCATCCCAGATGGCATTCCTTACTCCAGAAAAACAAGCCTGACAGGCTACTTCTCTCAACTAGCAACCAGAACGCAGTTATCTGGAAGGAAAATCCTGCAAGCTCTAGGGTTCATGGCCTCCTGCATTCAACTAATTCCATATGCCAGACTGCATATGAGTAAACTTCAGTTGTACTTAAAAAGCCTGGTGTCAACATTCTCAGGACCTGGAAACTATTATACCTTGTCTAAGGAAAGATTTTCTTTGGTGGGCAGCAGCATGCAACCATAACAAGGGACTTCCCTTTTCACAAATCCCACGCCACCCAGACCCTAACCACAGATGGATCAGACTATGCCTGGGGTGCATACCTGGAGGGCAGGTGCAGCCAGGGCCACTGGAGCCGAAATCTAATTCATCTGCACATCAACCAAAAAGTTATGCTAGCTGTTCAGCACATTCTGACAGTTTTCAGACCCCTACTCTCTCTGGGACCTATACTAATCAAAACAGACAACACCACAGTGATGTGGTACATCAACAAGCAAGGAGGAACCCACTCTTACCCACTATGCAGGCTAGCCATGACCCTTTGGCACATGGCTGCAGCCATGCAGATTCATCTGCTAGCACAATTCCTGCCAGGCAACCAAAACTCTCTGGCAGACAGCTTAAGCAGAAATCTCCTAGATCCACACGAGTGGCAATTAAATCACAGCACCTTCATCCTCATAACCCAGAAGTGGGGTACCCTGAAGGTGGATCTATTTGCCTCCCACAACAACCACCAGCTCAGCATATTCTGCACCAGGGAACCTCACAACAAGGCCTGGAAAGTGGATGCCCTATCCTTCCAATGGGTAAACCTCTTGATCTATGCATTTCCCCCTCTACCTCTTCTTACAAGGGTATTACTCAAAATAAGGGAGGAAAGACCAAGGGCAATCCTGATTGCCCCAGACCAGCCATGCCAACACTGGTACCCACTATTGCACAGCCATTCACCGTTGCCTCCATGGCACCTCCCTCAAATTTCAACTCTCCTGATGCAGCAAAAGAGAGCGTTCTTGCATCCATAATTGCAGACCCTGAACCTGGCAGCCTGGCTTATTCATTGACCTCTCCTCCAGTGGCCTGCCTAAATAAGCAAGTCCTGGACGATGTTCTTCATGTTTCACCGTTGCAGTCATCACATTTGGGTTATCTGCTTGCAGTACCCCTCAGTCGGCCTGATTAACAAAGCCTTGGGTCCTGCGTCGGTTGCTGTCCCTACTTCCATGACGTCAGGTCGTCAGGGGTATAAAACATGCAGCCGACACCATTACATCAGTCTTTCTTGCCTTGTGGTGCCCAAAGCAGAAGCAGCTCACAAGTGCCGGTCAGCCGACTCCTGAAATTTTCATTTTTGAGTTTCAGAACCAAAGTCTTCAACTAACAGCTAAGTACCCCGTTGGGGAAACTTTTTCTTGCTCTAAACCAATGTCCGTAAAAGTAAATAATTGCATTCCTTGTGGAAAGCAAATACCTCAAAGATTTTCATTCGTACTGTATTCCTTGCCTAGGCCCTGACCACGACAAACCTTGCTGTCGATTTTGTGCCTTATTTAATCCACGAACTATCCGTCGTCGGTATATTTTTGCTGCTAAATATTTTGGTGTTCGGTTCAATTATCGTGATATGTCTTCGGTAAGCCATGCAACTACAGACATTCTGAAAAAACGCAAAGATAAAGACAGAGACAGGCTGCCTAGGTCCAAAGCTGCCGACGATGCTTCTCCTAAGCCAGTTGCCAGTTCACCGGTACTCAGTGAGGCGCTTTCGCAGCCCCTGATTCCCGCTACTTTAGATTCGCAGGCCTCTACTGAGACACATTCAGAGTCCGGTATGCTGTGAGATGCTTCAACTGTGGTACCTGCGGATGTCTCTACCTTGGATGGGTCCGAAGCCGCTGTGCAGGCACCGGCTTCTGAGGGTGTATTCAGGCCTACTGACTTGCATATTAAACCGACGCCATCTTCTTCTTCAAGGCCTAAACTCGAACCATGCCTAGAAAACTGACGCCCAGACCACATGGTCAGGCCTCTATGCCTAAAAAACAAATTATAAGAATGGCTGAAGACCTTATTACTTTAATCAGGGGAAGCCAGCCTTCCCTCTCTAAGAGACATAGGACTGAGTTTGCTTATGATACTTCTGACCAGGATTCTGAATTTTCTGTTTCCTCTGATGACCAGGATTTACCCTTATCTACTTATAAGTATTCTGATGCTGAGGACTCTATTCCCTCTGCATCCCTTCCAGAGGATTTCTCTTTTGATGAAACCTTGCATACTCTTAGGGAGCATTTTCATTGGGAAAGTCAGGATTTCTCGGATTCAAAAAAGAGGCTTAGGGATTTCTTACTCCTGCCCCATCTAGCTTGGCCCCTGATTCTTTACCTCCTGCTCCCAGAAAACCTGATAGATATTACAGGGTCCCTGACTCTCACAAGTTCCTTTTTAAAAATCCTACTGCGGATCTTGAGACCATTTCCCAGGGACCCAAGGGCATTAAAGCTACTACTGCCAAAAATCCTACCCCCCCCCCCCCGATAGAGATTCCAGGGCGCTGGATAGGTGGGGTAAGATGGTATACACTACTGCAACTTTGGCTATTAGGGCCTTAAACTGTCAGTTTCATGTTATCAGCAGCATATTATTGGATTGCTTAAACAGAAAATGATGCTGATTAGTGATTGTGCTGAAAATAAGGATTTACAGGATGCACTGCGCTCAGCTGAACAAGTTGGAAAATATACTTTGCAATGTGGTTTTGATTCACTAGAGGCATCTTGCAGGGCTGCTGTGACTGGGTCTGTACTTAGAAGGCATGCTTGATTTAAGGAGCAATCCTTGCTAGATCATGTTAAAGCAAAATTACTGGATGCTCCCTTAAATCAGGACTGCCTGTTTGACAACAAGGCAGAAGAAGTTCTTAAAAAGATGAAGGAAAAAGCTAAATCTATGCAAACAGTTAAATATTTTTTACAAGTGCAACGTCCAAGGTTAATAGGCATTGGCCTTCCAAGAACTGGTCCTTTTCTGCCTCTTCCAGACCTTCTCAGTCCAATCCCAAATCCAGCAGAGCTCCCAGGCTTCAGTCCCAGGGTATGCACAGGACTAAGCAGTGGGGGGGGGGGGGGGGCTCCACTTCCAAATCTGGGAGTAATAAAACTCCCCCCATGGTAAACTGCCTCAATGACTTCTTTTTAAAATTCCAAGCACTTCTCAACATGTAAAGAACTGGGAACTCATTACCCAAGACAAATGGGTTTTAAATGTAGTGTCCCGGGATACAGATTTCACTTTCACATGTTACCATCACCAAGCGGGTGGCCAGATCTACCCCCAAATCAGTGGGCAGAGGCCCAAAAGCAAGTACTTTCTCTCTTAAGCATGGGGGCTATTTAGTTGATACCAGAAGAGGAAAAGGGGCAAGCTTTCTACTCAAGACTTTTCCTGGTACCTGTCTACTCTAAACACATTTCTGGTGATTCCAAGATTCAAGATGCTGTCTCTTCACCAGTTACTCCCTATGCTAGGCAAAGACGCCTGGTTGGCAACACTTGATTTAAAGGAAGCATACCTGCACATCCCAATCAGGGAATCTTGCAGAAGATGCCTATGCTTCAAAACAGGCTACACGGACTATCAGTTGTCTGCACTGCCCTTTGGCTTATCTACTGTGCCCACGGTATTCACAAAGTGCCTAGCTCCAGTTATTGCATTTTGCAGGCAAAGAAATATTCAAATATACATATACCTGGACGATTGTCTAATTCAGACAGAAAGCAAGGACATACTTTTGTATCATCTGGCTTTTGTACAAAGGGTGCTAACTTGTCTGGGGTACACCATAAATGAAAAGAAATCACAACAGGTACCATGTCAACAAATTATATTCCTGGGAGCAAGCTTGAATACAACTTCCCAGATGGCCTCCTCACACCAGAGAAACAAATTCACTTGACAACCTACTTCAAACAAGTGGCCACAAATACCCTGCTATCTGCAAGGCAAATTCTGCAAGTGTTGGGGTTCATGGCCTCCTGCATTCTTCTAATTCCATATGCAAGACTGCATATGAGGAAACTACAATGGTATCTAAAAGGCCTATGGTGTTAACATTCTCAGAATCTAGAAGCAATGATTCCTATCATACCTTGCCTATGCCTAGAGTTCCTTTGGTGGACAGAGGCCTGCCACCAAAACAAGGGACTACCATTCACACTACCCCCTGCTGCCCAAATCCTAACAACAGATGCATCAGACTATGCATGGGCGGCTCACCTGGCAGGGAGGTGCATTCAGGGCAAATGGAACCCAAGTCAAATGCACCTGCATATCAATCAAAAATAAATGTTAGCTGTACAGAATGCTCTGACAGCCTTCAAGGACCGCATTCTTCCAGGACAATTAATGATAAAGACGGACAACACCACTGTTATGTGGTACATAA
The DNA here is from genome assembly GCF_019279795.1 of Protopterus annectens. Taxonomy (NCBI): domain Eukaryota; kingdom Metazoa; phylum Chordata; order Ceratodontiformes; family Protopteridae; genus Protopterus; species Protopterus annectens. Next base: position 1,830,669,496 of record NC_056741.1, read on the forward strand.
ACAAGCAGGGGGGTACACATTCTTACCCTCTCTGCAGACTAGCCATGACATTGTGGAACACAGCCCTGAGCTACCAAGTGCATCTACAAGCTCAGTTCCTGCCAGGAAAACTAAATACACTGGCAGACGAACTAAGCAGAAACCTCATGGACCCACACACATGGAAACTGGAACCAAGGATTTTCAACATGTTGACAAGCAAATGGAGGAGCCCAGATATAGACCTGTTTGCCTCCCACCAGAACTATCAATCAGGTAAATTTTGCACAAGGACTCCCCACAAACAAGTTTGGAAAGTGGATGCTGTCTCCTTCAGCTGGAAAAAACTTTCAGTTTATGCCCTTCCTCCTCTGCCTCTGCTCTTCAAAGTACTACTAAAGATCAAGCAAAACAGACTAAGGATGATTGTGATTGCACCAGACTAGCCATGCCAGTACTGGTACCCCCTCTTGTACAGTGTGTCACTGTTGGCCCCATGGCACCTGCTTCAGACTCCTTCGCTATTGTCTAAGCAGGAGAACCGGATTCTGCACCCTCAGCTTCAAACACTGAACCTAGCAGCCTAGCTAATTACATGATCTCTCCTTTACCATCCCTCAGCAAACCAGTGATGGACATCATTTTAGAGGCAAGGAGGCTTAGTACTAGAAAATCTTATGCTGAAAAATGGAAAGGATTCTGTGCCTGGAACCAATCTCAAGGGATGAGCACAGCAGTGCCCAATTTACCTCAGATTTTACAGTACTTAACTGAGATGATTCACAAGGGCCTGTCTTTCTCCTCCATCAAAATCCATGCCTCAGCCATTTCAGCTCATTACAACACAGAACCTCCCCTCTTCTTTCATCCACTGCTCAAGCAGTTTCTCAAAGTGGCCAAAAATTTACGACCACCCAGGAGAGGTCCAACCCCAGCCTGGGACCTTAACTTTGTATTGGAGAAACTCACTCTTCCTCCTTTCAAGCCAGCTGCTACTGCAGACTTAAAATTCCTTTCTTGGACAACAGCTTTCCTTTTAGCAATCATGTCAGCAAGAAGGGCATCTGAATTATAGGCCCTTATGGCAGTGGAGCCTCAGGATCAATCCCTCCTTCATGCCCAAGGTGGTATCCAGTGTGGCCCTTAATCAGTCCATTCATTTGCCAACCTTCTTTCCTAATCCACAGAATAAAGGGGAATGGATACTGCACTCCTTAGATGTGCACAGACAACTTAGATTCTACTTGGACAGGACTAAACCTCAAAGGAAATCTGAACAATTGCTGGTGGCATTTGCTGCAGGGGCAGAGGGGAAGGCTATTTCAAAGCAAACCATTTCCAAATGGTTAGGCCATTGCATTCATTTCTGCTACAAGCACCATGGAAAACCTATCCCACAGGGGATCAGACCCCACTCAACCAGGGATGCATCTACCTCTACAGCCTTTCTCAGAGGCGTCCCTACCAGAGACATCCTAGAGCTGCTACCTGGAGTTCTGTACATACTTTCACCAAGCATTACTATCTGCCAATTTTCTCTAAATCCAGAGCTGGCTTTGCCACTGCAGTCTTGCAGGGCCTTATAGCTGGTCCTAATGCTATCTAAATGCCTCCTCTCATCCTTAGCTTTGGGAATCTATCCAAATGTGATGACTGCAACAGTGAAACATGAAGAACATAGTATAGTTGTGTACACTTACCATAAATGTAGATGTTCAAGTGTATTCACTGTTGCAGTCCTGGTTACCCCCCCTCCAGCCCCCTTACATCTTTTGACTATACCTCTACTCTCCTTTGCTGTGCTCAAAAAGCTTTTTGGTGTATTTGCTTTTTTGTTAGATGTATAACCTTATATATTTATAGATTTAATTGCTTCACATTATGGAGGCACCTGACATCTGGGGCAAGAAAAACTGATGTAATGGTGTCGGCTGCATGTTTTATACCCCTGACAACCTGACATCATGGAAGAAGGGACAGCAATCGATGCAGGACCCAAGACTTTGTTAATCAGGCTGACTGAGGGCTACCTGCAAGCAGATAACCCAAATGTAATGATTGCAACAGTGAATACACTCAAACATCTACATTTATGGTAAGTGTACACAACTGTACTTTCTCATGATTTCCAGGCATCCCTCCCACACCTCCCCAGCTCAGTGCATCATTCTAGCCCACCACAAACCTTCAACTAGAAAATTGTACAATAATAAGTGGCTAAAGTTTACTAAGTGCTTGCTAGACTGTAATCTTGACCCATATTCAGCACCTGTTGATAAAGTTTTAGACGAATCTGGCTTATCAGCCTCTGTGAGTCAGATACATCTTGCTGCGATTTCTAACTTCCATTTTGGCTTCAGTGGTTTATCACTTATACCACATAAACTTTGTAAAGCCTTTTTGAAAGAACCTTAATGCTCAGACCTTCATATAAAGAACCCTCTGCCCCATGGGATTTGAGTTTGGTACTGCATTCTCTTACTTCTCCCCTTTTGAACCTTCAGCAACTTGTGACTTAAAATTATTGTCCTGGAAAACCTTATTTTTAATAGCTGTCACCTCTGCCAGGAGAATATCGGAAATACAAGCCTTGTTCTGTACCCCCCCCCCCCCATTTGATATTTCATAAGGACAGGGGCTTCCTCTGGACAAATAGGCTTTACATCTCCCAGTCTTTGTTCCCAATGTTTCCAACAAAGAATACTATCTACAATTACTAGATGTACACAGGCAATTCACATAACAAAGGGTATTAGAAAATCTGACCAGTTGCTTATCGCCTTTTCTTCAGTATCTTTAGGTAGTCCTGTATCTAAAGTTACCCTGGTGAAATGGCTTAATCCTTTGTTTACAGACAGAAAGGAACTTCACCCACCAGGACCTGTAAAACCACATTCAATGAGAGCTATAGCAGCATCTGCAGTTTTTCATGCCAGAGCTTCTTTAGATGATGTTTGTGCAGCAGCAATATTATTACTCATTACAAACTGGACCGTGTCTGTAGGGGACATGCATCGTTCAGCTCAATGGTGCTCAGGAATATTCTTCCATTAGACCTCCCAAGATTCAGGTAGCTAGGAACTCTGTTCCACAGTCAAGGATTATGTGAGGATTGTCATCAGATAAAGAAGTTATGTCTTACCATAACGTTCCAACTATGTTGTCGATCTTCACTAATCCTCGACCTTCCCCTGCTTTTAGAAGTCTTGGTGGATCAAATATTCCCAAAGACTGGCTTCGTAATAGGGACACAGATATGGTCTCTTAGCTATTGTATCTGATGTTACCCCAGTCCCCATTCATCACATATGGGTCTACGACATCGGATCCGAGCTGGCACGCTTAGACAATAGCTTAGCTCAAGCTCCTCCCCTCCCATAATGCTCTGCTGCCCTGTCACCCCTCAGAGCTCATTTGCCACTTAGTCATTCAGATGTAGATAGCTCAGGTACTCATAGTTTTCAGTAAGTGTCCTTTCTGATTTGGTTTTCTTGCTAATTTTTATTTGTTAAGCTTTAATTTCTCTAGTCTAGTTACTGGTAACTTTTTCTTTCCCCTCCTGTTGATGATTTGTCTTTCTTGGTTGTCGGTTGTTTTGGTTTTCTAATTTGACATTGGTTGTTTTGGTTTTCTAATTTGGTGCCCTTTTCTCTTGACCAGTTTAGTGGATTAGGACCTGATTTTTCTTGACTCCCTCTCTGGATCTACAGTAATTTTTTGACTTTTTGTTAAGTATTTGTTGAAAGTTTATTTGTAGTTTTAGTGGTTTATTAGTAGTTTACTGCTTAGTTGCTGGATGGATCTCAGGGTTTTTGGACTTAAAGCGTGTTTTTTCTCCAACTCCTCTTTAAACCTTCCCTTTGGCTTTGGTTGTTGCCAATGTCTGACATGCATTTGGGGTTCAAGATGTGCTAGTGCGGGCAGAAGATGCCTGTTTCCAACTCGCACAAGGTGTGCTTCTACTGTGTCAGTGCCGGCTACCTGGAGGTTGATTGCAGCATTTGTCCTGCATTCAACCCCAGGGCTCTGATCGACCATCATAACAAGCTCCTTCTAAAAGGTGTGGTTCAGGGGGGGCCCTTGGTTAAGGAATCCTCCCCCAAGGCGGGACCCTCTGGACATAAGAGGAAAACAACTTATTCTTCCTCAGGGGAAGTTTCCTCTAAGAGAGCTAGGCTGTCAGATCCTAGATCCACAAACCCGACTCCAGCCTTAGCAGTGTCTGATCCAAGGGTCTCAGATCCGAGAACTTCTAGAGAGTTGACTCGTGGATTGAGGGCTTCCACTTCCAGCCCTTTGGATCTGAGGGTTTTGGGTTTGACTCCTGGATCTATGGCCTTCAGATCTGAGTCAAACCAGACCTGCCACGAATCCCACCCTTTTGGATCTGAGGGATTTGAGAACTGTTTCCTCAGACCCTCATGTTTCCTCGGATGTGTTACGGTCAAATCAGAGACAAGTGTCAGATCACATTCTGATTGAGGGTCTTCCTTTGGATCCTGCGGGGGGAGATCATTTATTTTCTCCTCCATGTAGGACCTGTTCCCTGGACCAGTGAAGAAGGCCCTCTGGGTCCTGACATGGGTCTCTGGCTAGGTCCTTGGCTTCCTCCCAATTCTCTAGGAGCATCCTCCACTCCAATATGGACAGGATGATGTGGTCCTTCTTGAGGACTCAAATCGAACTAGGGCTCTTGGCTTGCCCAGCCCACAGGATTGAGGAACCTTCTCTCACTCCCCAGCATTCTTCTCCTCGTCTGCCCCCCCCCCCAGGGTTTGGACGTAGGGGAGCTGGTACCCAGCATGGAGGTGATTGCAGCTACTGGGAACTCTCTTATCCCTACTCCATCAGAGTCTATGGCCAGCTCTGCTCCCCTTCCCCAGGACAGGCTGGGCCACTGGTGTGGGTTTTCACCCTGTAGTTCATGGGTGTTAGTTCAGGTCAGGGCCTCTTGAACAGTTCGGGTCAGGGCCTCTTGAACTGTTCTCTGCCCCTTGGTGCTTCAGCGCTTGATAGCTCCAGACCAGCACTGTCTGGAGGATTGGGGGTTTTGGCAGGGTCTGCTCCCTCCATTGTGGTGTTATAGGTGAGAGAGGTGGATGGGGTTGTCATCCAGTCCCTCCATGTTCTGGATAGTGGAAAGATCCCTCTCTAACTGGCAGAGTGGCCTCCCCACCTTGCTATGCTCCATCCCAGCCCCAGGCTTTGGCCATACCCTCTCTCATCCTGCTCATGTTCAGCCTGTCCTATCTACCTTCCAGGGGGGAGTTTTCCCCATAGGGGTCCTCACCTTTTCCGAGTCTTCCCCTGAGCCTCCCACGGCAGAAGCACCTCGGATGAGGACATGTAAGAAGAGACATCTGAACTCCCCAATGGAGTCTCTCACGGATGACATGGATGTTGATGAAGGGAGCAGATCCAAAAGGTCACTACCCAATGCCTCCTTTGGGGACATACTGGAGATTCTTAAGGCCAAGGCCACTTCGTCTGCCCAGCCCCCATCCTCTGAGGAAATAGTGTTCCTGGAGGCTTTCAGTTTGGGCCCATGTACCTCTTAGGTGTCCCCCCTGCTGACCCATTGATCAACCTTATTGCTAGCAGGCCCTGGAAGGAACCCGATACAGTGGACCCAGTACCTTAAAAGAGCAGATACATTTTTAAGCCCATTGTTGGACAAGTCATTTTGGTCCAAGGCAGTTCCAGTTGATGCGATTGTGGTGGCTACCACCACCAAGAAAGAGTTGGAACAGAGGTCATCTGTCCATCCTCCCAACCATGAATAGAGCGCGTTAGACAGATTAGGAAAGTGGGTGTTCACATCAGCTTCTTTTAGCCTGTGAGCTCTGAATTATCTGAGTCATTTTACCCATCTCCAGGGGGATTTGATAAAGGACCTCACCACTTCCCTCTCAGAGTCCATGTCTGCGGAGGACTTTAAGTCCATCTCTCCCAAGCTGCCCACTCTTACATTAATAGCTGATTTGTCCATGAGGTTATCTAATGCTGCAGAGGGTTCTTCACAGGTGGCAGGTGCAGGCATTGCCATCAGGCATCATGCATGGCTGTGTTTATGCGGATTTGCAAAGGCCTTTACAGCGTCATTCACCAACTCCCCCTTTGATGGTTCTACTCTCTTTGGACCAAGAGTTAAGGAAACTTTGACCTACAGGGAGCAAGAGGGGAAGATGCTGTTGGCTGTGGGTATCAAATTCTCTAACCTCCAAAGGTTCTTTTCCAAGACCCAAAAGGGTAACAGGAAAATGTGGTTCAGCAAGTCGCAGTCTTCCTTTCAGGAAGCTCAAGAGGATTCCTATTCCAGGGGATGTAGAAAGGGTTTCAATGGTTGACACGACCATAGAGGGAGAGTAGGTCTACAAAACCAGGATTCCAGGGAGCCATTCTCTGAGAAGCTCTTACAGCTCTCCTGAGATGTTACCCTTACCTGACTGTCCCTCCCTGGAGGCAGTCGGGGGTCAGTTATCCTTGCACCTTTTAGCCTGGTAAACATCACAAACTATCAATGGGTGCTAAGAATCATATCCAGGGGCTACTACATTCCTTTTTCAGACCCCCTACCAAGAAGTAGAACTCTCCCAGACGTGTCACCCAGTCAGAAAGAGCCTGCCTAAACGTTACCAAACTCATCCAAAAAAGAGCTATCCAGAGGGTCCCCACAGGAAAGAGAGGATCCAGAACTTATCTCCTGCATCTTTTTGGTACCCAAGAAAATGGGAGACCTATGTCCCATTCTGGATCTCAGTCAGTTAAATCTGTCAGTCAAGAAGTTGAAGTGTCAGATGGTCACTGTACAGTCCATTGTGCCTCTTCTCCACAAAAATGACTGGATGTGTTCTGTGGATCTCCAGGATGTGTATTATCATATCAAAATAGACAGGTGGCCCATTAGATTTTTCCACCTTCGCTTAGGGGCCGATCACTTCCAATTCAGAGCCTTGCCCTTTGGACTCACCACAGGATCCGGAACTGGGTGTTCACCAAATGCATGGCAGTGGTGGCAGCTCATCTCAGGCTGCAAGGATTCCAGGTGTTTCTCTATCTCATTTGGGGATAACAGTGAATCTGGCCAAATCTTCCTTAGCCCCATCACAACATCTGGAATTCATAAGCACTCAGCTGGATACTACCTCAGAGATTGCAGTTCTTCCTCTCCGTTCCATGTTTCTTATCTGGTCTCACATTCAGCCCCTTCTGGAGCAAACTTGTCCTCCAATGTCACTCATTTCTCAGGGCTCTAGGTTCTATGGCAGCTACCATTTATCTGGTCCTGCTGGCCAGATGATACATGAGAGTGCTACAGTGCACCCTTGAGATCCAATGGTCTGCCCTTTCTCATCCCCTTCAGTCCCTATTCATCTCAATCTGATTTGTCAGAGACATCTGTTATGGTGGATGCATTCCCCGGACCTCCTAGCAGGCAGGTCATTTTCTCCCCCAGTTCCAATGGCCACAGTCACCACAGATGCTTCCCTCCCAGGGTGGAGGAGGAAGACTGTCCAAGGGATGTGGTCCCATTCAGAGACCAAGTTGCACATAAATGTTCTAGAGATGAGAGCAGTCCTTCTCTCATTGCAAGTATTTCAGGATTACCTTCCTCTGGGGGCAATAGCAGTTCACACAAACAAATATAGCTGTTGTGTGGTACATAAACAAGCAAAGGGGCACACGTTCTTATCTGCTTTGTCACGAGGCCATGAGGGTTTGGGAATGGGTGATGTCCTCAGTGCACTTTCTCCTTGCAACTCACATTCCTGGAGCATTCAACATGCTGGCAGACAAGCTGAGCAGTGCTATTCTGACCCCCCATGAGTGGTCCCTGAATCCTTCAGTGGTGAAGCAGATCTTCCATTGGTGGGTCCATATGAGCTGTAATCTGTTTGCTTTCCCTTCTCAATCACTATTACAACAGTTACTTTACTTTAATCCCCCCAGAGGGGGAGTCCCCCAGGGATGCTCTGACTCACAATTGGCCTCTGGGTCTCCTTTATGCCTTTCCACCCTTACCCTTAATTCTGAGAGTTCTTTAGAAAGCAAGATGCCTCAGGATGCAGTTGATCCTCATTGCCCCCTTTTGTCCTCAGTAGGTGTGATTCCCTCTCCTACAGTCTCATCTGAAGCATCCTCCCTTGGGTGCTCTATCCAGTGCCGGATCTGATGTCCCATCTTTCACTCCGTCCACTCCCAAATCTGCAGACCTTCCATCTGACACCTTGGTTTGTCCACTTTCAATGATTATTGCTTAGTCCAGGCTTGCATCCCCTGTGAGGGATATTATCCTTGCTTCTCAGAAGTCTTCTACTAAGAGAGTTTACAGAAGTAAGTGGAAGACATTCTCTATCTGGGCTAGAGGTCAGAATCTCAATCCATTTTCGGCTTCTATTTCTGACATTCTCCTTTTCTTCACTTCCCTTTTTCAGGAGGGTGCTAGCTTTTCTATGATCATAATCCATTTGGCAGCAATTTCTAATTTTCATCTCAATAACAACCCTACCTTTTCTTCCCATCTCTGCAAAGCCTTCTAGAAAGGTGTTTTGTGTTGCATCCTCCAGTCAAGGACACATCTCCGCCGTGGGATCTTACTCTGATACTGCAGTCTCTAACTAAACCCCCTTTTGAGCCTGCTACAGTTTACATACATTAGATAGTCATCATCAGCTTCGTTTCTATTTGCACAGAACTAAGTCTTTTCACCTCTCAGATCAATTGTTTGTGGCTTTTTCAATTAACAGGAAGTGCCAAGCTGTGTTGAAAATTACTATTTCCCATTGGATTTCTCAGTGCACTTCTTACATATACTCCTCATGGTTCTCCTTTGCCTGGACCAGTTAGGGTTCATTCTACTAGGTCAGTGGCCACTTCAGCTGCCTTTGTAGCTTGCCAGTCTTTGGATGACATTTGTGCAGTGAAAACTTGACCCTCTCCTCATACCTTCATTTCTCATTACAAACTTGACTTAGTTTCTAGTGAAAGGGCTTCCTTTGGCTCCACTGTTCTTCGTCATGTCCTTCTTTGATGCCACCTGAGAATTTTGGGTAGCTGGAGACTCTAATCCATACATGATGAATGGTGACTAGGATAACATCAGATTAATAGTTATGTGCTCAACATAACTTGGTATCTGTGTTATCTGTGCTCACCATTCATTACAGTCCCACCCTCCATCCCACTTTCTGAGGGATTGGCATGATTTTGGTGGCAGGTATCTTCTGTCTGTCTTCTTTCTCCAGGGCAAACTTGATCTGAGGGGGTTAGAGGGCAGCAAAGTATTATGGGAGTGGAGGTGCTTGAGCTAAGCTGTTGTGTAAGTGTGTTGGTTTGGATCCAATGTCGGATCCTAGACCCATACGTAATGAATGGTGACTACGAATAACACAGATACCAAGTTATGATGAGTACATAACTATTATTCTTGTCTGTCACTGTAGTTTGCAAATTCAATTTGAGGTAATTTGGTGAGGATCACTGTGGGTACATTTTAGCTCGAGAGTTTTTGGAAAGCGTGAGCTGGAATAATGGCCAAGTTGGTTCTGAGAATTGGAACCGAGCCCACAGTCAAGGATTAGTGAAGATCGACAACACAGAAACATTATGGTAAGACATAGCTTCTTTTTTATCTTGTCAAAACCAAGAGCATCAGGAAATCGGACCAACTGTTTGTGTCCTGCCATCCTAGAGCCCTTGAGCTACCAGTCTCTAAGCAAATTATTTCCAACTGGATTTCAAAATGTATTACCTTTTACTATGAATACCATAGTAAGACCCTCTCTTCCTCAGTTAAGGCACATTGCATGAGTGCTGTTGCCTCATCCGGAGGATTCTTCAAATTCTTGTACACCAACTCCAGTCTGGAGTAGCTACTTGGTCTTCAGTCCATACCATCACCAAGTACTGCAAACTGGACAACATCTACAAATCCAGGGCAGGCTTCACTAGGGCCATCCTCCATGGCTTCCTAGAAAGCTCTTCTGTCCCTACCTCCTCCAGCTCCTTCTCCTCATGAGGTTTTGCATTCTCCTTCGTGTAAGGAATACTGCAACAGCAGAATAGAAGGACATAGGTTATTTATGTAAAATCTTACCATAACGCTAGATGTCCTTCTCTTCACTTTTGCAGTATTCTATTCCACCCTCCATACCCTTGTTTTTCTTGGATGTACCAGCCATACATACCTATTTTTCAAGCATTCTCCCTGGGCCACCCGATTTTGAGGATGGTGCGTGTGTACATTGATTTTATGGCCTACGTCCGGTAGCCTACATGCAACGTACCACACACCTTAGGCTGTAAAGACTTTTGCATACTGGCTGACTTTGGGTCACTTGGCAGGCAATCTCCCTCATGTAAGGAATACTGCAACAGAAAAGAGAACATTATAGTAAGATTTTACACAACTAACCTTTGCATTTGCATGATGTTCATAGGCAGCTACATTTTTATCTCCCCTAGAACAAAACATTGTCAAAAGACGGATTGACTATTTGTGCCTTTTTCACCTAGCCATTCTAGGTCAGGCAGTTTCCAAAGTTACTCTAGTCAAATGGATAACAGACTGCATTTCTCTGATTTATTCCAAACATGGGCTGTAATTGCCTCATCCTTCTAAGGCCCATTCAGCTAGGTCTATGTGTACATCGTCTGCCTTTTCTTGGATGATATTTGTGCTGCAGCCACCTAGTCAAAAACACATACCTTTGTCATGCATTATAAATTGGACATTGTTTCCAGAAGCAGGGCTTCTTTTGTTTCTGCAGTGCTCTGGCATATCCTTCTTTGAGGTGACTTAGGGGCTATGTAGCTGGGGACTTTGACCTAACCATGAGGAAGAATGAAAAGGACAACATCAGATTCATAAGCTATGTACTTACCATAATTTTGTATCTATGTTGTCCATTTTCATTCTTCCTTACCTTCCCTCCCAGCCATCCTCCAATGCAGTGGTTCCTAGAAGACCCGTGGAAAACTGCTTGGAAACTTGATGTTCCTGGTTTGAGCCTCTCATTTGTTTCCTTATTTTCAGTCTTTACTAAACATTTTAGATATTTAGGCAGCAAACTTGATCTAAGGAGGCTAGGCACAGGGTAGAGCATTATGGGAAAAGGGAGGAGCTTGAGACTTAGATCCTAGGTTGTGTAAATGCAGCTGAGTTGGATCTGAGGATTGGATCTGTGTCCCAGCCGTGAGAAAGAAGGAAAATGGACAACACCAATACCAACTTATGGTAAGTACACAACTTATTTGACAAGTTTGACTAGCAGAGCCCTCCTGCCTGAGAAGCTAGTTGAAAAGGTGGAGCAGTATGAACTTTAGATTGAACTCCCACTGGGGGTTGGGGGAGTAAGCTACCACTGCTGCTCTTCTGAACCTTGGTAATAGCTGAAATGGGTAGTTGATTGCACAGTACAGAAATCAGCCCGAGGTGGAGCCTTCAGGATGCAAGTGAGATTTGGGCTTCAAAGGTGAAACCCCCCTTTTTTAAATTTCTACTCAGAATGATGGAATTTTGTTTTTTTTCTCCACAATGTCAAATGAGGTTGCCATCCCTGGAAAGATAGGATGATGATTTCGAATGAACTGGAGTGGCTGGGGGTGCAGAAAGTGTAGAGCTAGGAGGGGAGAAGATTAGGTTATCTGTGTTGAAATGAGGAAGGGGGTTGCTGAAATATAAATAACCTACCATAGGGGTAGCACCCATCCAGGAAAGTTGGATTTAGGCAGTTTTGCCACTTTAGTTGACACTCCTATAAAACGAGTCCATTGTTGTCATTGTAGCACTCCCTAAGGGAAGGGGCAATTGCCGTTTTTTCAGTTCTTTCTTGCTGCTTGCGTGAAAGCAAAAGCAGCTAGTTTGCAACCCCCTCCCCCCAGTTAAAACGGGTTGTTTGCTCCTCTTTCAGTATCATTGAGAATTTTCCTTAAGACTGTCAGTGGTTCAAAATATAGTAGGTGGCTGCACACTGATCAACAGCTTAACCAGCTCTTCAAGAGTTAAAACCGAACCTGAGAAACAGCCAGTGATATTGTCAGCTTGAGTAAAATTCAGTTACTGGCTAGTAGGTACACTGCCTGGATGCCTGCAAAGAAGAAACTAAGATAGCCTGAAAGAAAATCAGCTAGAAAAGGTGAAGAGAAAACACTGTCTGGGAAAGGTCATGCACCTCTTTACCCAAAAGCAGTTCAAACTCCAGCTTTGGTATAATACATGGTTTCCAGTAATCTAGAGAAAAAAATAAGTCAGTTGTGCTCAGAGTTGATTAAAATAAATTCGTGATGCATTGGTTCAGAGCGAGGACAACAAGAAGACTTTGTCTGCCGTCAGAATCTGCCTCTCCACCCCACAACAGTCCTTCTCTAGGAATCAGTATGGGGTCAAGAAAATGTGGATTTGGAAGTCTCACTTGACTGCTCACCACTGGAGGCAGTCGGGTCGGCCTTACAATTACAATAATTGGGTTCTGCAGATCATTTCCAGAGGTTACTCGATTCCCTTTCTCCATCCACCCATTCTCCCCAGACACCTCCTAGATGTGCCACCCGGTCAGTGGGAGGAGGTAGCCATAGAAGTTACCAACCTGCTTGAAAAACAAGTCATCCAGCCCATCCCCCCAGACCAGTCCGATCAGGCATTTATTCCAGGTTCTTTTTAGTGCCAAAGATGACGTGGATGTTAAGACCCATTCTGGATCTCTCAGCCCTGAATCTGTCAGTTGCCACATCAAAAGTCTGGATGGTCACCCTTCAATCCATTCTGCCCACCAGTACCTGGGTATTAGCATAAATCCCAACAAGTCTCAACTGGTACCAATGTAAGTACTGGATTTCATAGGTGCTCGGCTAGACACTACTCAGGGCATGGTGTTTTTACCTCTGGACAGTTTATTGCTTTGCCATCATATGCTTTACATTTTCCCAAGCCCACCTTCCTCCTGCAGGTTCAGTTCTTCAGGCATTGGGGTCCATGGTGGCCACAGTCACTCTTGTTCCAACAGCACATTCCACATGAATGTTCTTCAATAGACCTTAGTGGTTCAGTGGTCCTTGCTGGATATTCCCTTGTCACATCCTGTTTGTCTATCTCATGTTTGCAAGGACTTCCTTCTTTGGTGTCTCCAATCTCCAGATCTCCTTCAGGGTTTACCATTTGTTCTTCCCTCCCCCGCGACCACAGTGACCATGGATAATTCCCTGCTCAGGTGGGGAGGGCATTGCATAGTTAGAATGATCCAAGGCATGTCAGCCTCTCTGGAGACCAGTCTGCATATCAATGTCCTAGAAATGAGGGTGGTGCTTTTGGTGTTGCAAGCTGTTCATGCCCTTCTTCCTCCAGGGGGACTATTGTCATATAGACTGTAATCATGTCAGTAGTCTGGTACATCAACATATAGGGGGGAGCCAGATCGTATCCTCTTTGCCACAAACCCATGAGATTGTGGAAGTGGGAGAACTCCACTGGACGATTTCTGGTGGCAAGTCCAACATTTTGTTGGGCAGGCTCAGCCATTCTATTCTGATGCCTAATGAGTGGTCTCTGAAGCCTTCAGTGGTAGACAAGATCTTTCTAAAGTGGACTTGGCCTTGCTGTGATCTCTTCTCCTCTCCTTCCAATGCAAAGTGCAGCGAGTATTTCGCTCTGAACCCCCCTCCAGGGGAGTCCCCCAAGAAGCGCTGTAGTTCATGCTTGGCCCTCCAGTCTACTATATGCATATCCTCCATGCCTTTTAATTTCCAAGTACATTCAGAAAGCTCGATGGTGGGGAGCTCAGTGATCCTCATTGTCCCTTTCTGACCTTGCCAGGTTTTGTTCCCGACTCTATGGTCCCATGTAATGTGTCCTCCTTGGACTCTAGATTTGGTTCCAGATCTGATTACACATCCTTCAGAGATTCCTCACCCAGACTTAGCCTGAAGATCATGGCTTTGCTGCTCCAGTTCCCGTGATAGCTAGGACTCCTTGGCTGTCTTCTCCTGTTAAGATCTTGGAGTAGCAGCTCACAAATCTTTTGCCAGGAAGGTCTATTCAAGTAAATGGAAGCATTTTTCGATCTGGGCCACTCAGCATGACCTGGAACCTTTCACTGTGCCAGTCTTGGCCATTTTGGAATTCTTGGCAGACATTTTTAATCATGGTGGTAGCTTCTCTACAGTTAAGGTACAATTGGCAAAGATTTCCAACTTTCACGTGGATGAAAATTCAGCTTCATTGTCTTCTTCTAAACTTTGTAAGGTCTTTTTGAAAGGCACCATTCTTCTTAGCCCTCCGGTTAAAGACCCCGCTGCAGGCCTTGGTTTCTCCTCGTTTTGAACCAGCAGCCACTGTTGATTTGCAGTTTCTGTCATGGAAGATGGCCTTTTTGGTAGCAATTACCTCCACCAAGAGGTTTCTGAGATTCAAGGCTTATCAGTCAAGCCTCCTTATCTAGTCTTCCAGAAAGATAGGGTGTCCCTGCGAACCAGTCCATCTTTCCTACCAAAGGTGGCATCAGAATCTAATATTAACCAGGTTATCAATTTGCCAATTTTCTTTCCAAATTTCCAAAGTAAGGGAGCTTACAAATTGCACTTGCTTGATGTTCACAGGCAGCTGTGTTTCTATTTGCATAGAACAAAATCCTTTTGTAAGTCAGATTAACTTTTTCTCCTTTTCTAAACCTTTCTTAGGAAAGCCAGTTTCTAAACTCACTGGTGCTCGATGGATTTCTGAATGCATTTCTTTGACCTATTGAGCCAAAGGGTTATCTCCACCAGGGCATGTCCATGTGCATTCGACCAGATCTGTTACTACTTCTGTGGCATTTTGGTCCAGGGGTTTCTTAAGATGATATCTGCTTTGCAGCTACCTGGGCATCTTCACACACATTTATTTCCCATTATAAATTGGATCTTCTCTCCAGGGGTAGAGCATCCTTTGGCTCAGTCGTGCTGCGGAATATCCTTCTATGAGGACCTCCCTGGGTTTATTGGTAGATGGGGACTCTGTCCCTTAAGTTGAAGATCAAATGAAAACAACAATTTCAGATAAATAAAATGTTCTTCATGTTTCACTGCTGCAGTCATCACTTTGGGTTATCCCTGCAAGGGTAGCCCTCGGCCGGCCCGAATACCAGAGGCTTAGTATTTCTGCATCGGTTGCTGTCGCTTCAGGACTGATGTCAGGTTGTCAGTAGTATATAGTAAGGCAGCCAACACCATTACATCAGTCTTTCTTGCTGTGGAGCCCGAAGCCGAAGCAGTTCGCATGAGTGCCAGTCGCCGCTACCTGAGTTTTGTCTACCGAACTGAAGCTGAAGTTTTCTAAAGCTAAGTACCCTGTTGGGGGATCCTTTTATCTTGCACTAACCGATGTCAGAAAAAGTTAACAACTGTCTCACCTGTGGAAAGCAAATAATGCACCCAAGACTTTCATTCTTACTGCATCAGTTGTTTAGGCCCAGACCATGACGTCCCCCGCTGTCGCTTCTGTGCTTTGTTCAATGGCAAAGCTATCCATCATCGGGCCATTATTAGCTAGATATTTTCGCTTGCAGTCCTCAAACTCCGATATGGCTTTGGTAAGCCATCCCACAGCAGATCTTCTGAAAAAACACCAAAGAATTCCTTCGCACTACCGATTCTCAAAACAAACCAACGTCTTCTTTCACAATTACCGTTCTTTCAAAAACAACCGAGTTTCTAAGGCCCAGGGTTCAAACCACACCCAAGAAACCGATGACTCAGTCTCAGGCACCTGCTTCCTTGCCTCAGTCTCAAATGCTTAAAATGGCAGAAGACCTTATCATGCTGATCAGGGGAAGCCAAGCTACCCCCTCCAAAAGGAAAAGAGATCTGTCCCCTGTAGTTTTGTCTGAACAAGAGTCTGATGACTCTGATGCATCTGAATATGAAGACTTGCAACCCCTCTCTACTTATGAGGATTCTGATGCAGAGGATTCCATCCCTTCAGCCTCTTCCCAGAGGATTTTTCCTTTGGGGAAACCCTTCATACCTTAAGGGGGCATTATCAGTGGGAGAGTCAGGACTACCCTCAATCTAAAAAGAGACTCAGGGAATTCTTAGATTTTCCATAGCACAGACCCTTGGCCATCCCCCCAGTCCTGGATGTTGTGGAGGATGTTTTCCTGGAATCCAGCTTGAATCCTGACACCCTCCCTCCTGCACCAAGAAAACCAGACAGCTACTACAGAGTCCCTGACTCACACAAATTTATTTTTAAAAATCCTACTGCAAACTCTGAGGTTATTTCTCAAGGGCCTCAAGGAATTAAAGCAACCTCTGCTAGGAATCCCACCCCCTCAGATAGGGATTCCCAAGCCCTAGACAGATGGGGTAAAAAAGTATACACCTCAGCTACTCTTGCTATCAGGGCACTAAATTGTCAGTTCCATATGCTAAAATTTCAGCAACATACCCTGGAACTCCTCAAACAAAAAATATCTACCTTTCCTGCTTGTGCAGAATCTAAAGAGTTACAGGAGTTAATGCATTTTGCAAGCCAAGTAAATAAACACACCTTGCACTGTGGATGTTCATCGTACATACAGCTGCAGTCATTGCAGATGGGTTATCCTGCCGTCAGGCGGGTCCTCGGTCGGCCGAATTCCAAAGTCTAGGTCCGGCGTCGGTTGTCGTCGCTTCTTCCCTGACGTCAGTGCGGCAGGGGTATAAAAGAGGCAGCTGATGCCATTTTCTCCAGTCTTTCTTGCCGCGCGGTGCCCGAAGCAGAAGCAGTTCGCAAGTGCCGGTCAGCCAGCTCCTGAGATTTACGAAAGTATTTCAGCCGAAGTCTTCTTGAAAGCTAAGTACCCTGTTGGGGAAACTTTTCTTGCCTCAGACCGATGTCAGAAAAAGTTAATAATTGCATTTCATGTGGGAAGCAAATACCGCATAAGGATTTCCACTCTTTCTGTATACCTTGCTTAGGCCCAGACCATGACGTCTCGGCCTGCCATTTTTGTGCTAGATTCAACAAGCGCACTATTAAGCGTCGGGCGGAGTTCGCCCTTCACTTTTTTGGCAAAAAATTTAATTATATTATGTTGTCGGATACTCTGACTCCAGTTTTGAGCAAAAAACGCAAAGATAAGGACCGACATACGAGGTCCGCACCATCTACTGAAACCACGCTAAGGCCGACTACCGGTTCTCTGGTTCTCAGCGAGGCGCCTACGCAGCCCCTGAGTACCGATGACACTACATTACCGGTGTCTTCAGTACCCGAGGTCGCAGGCTCCTCGGCCCCCATTCCTACTACAGATACCGACGCCACTCCTGGCGGGGAAACTCAGAATTTAGACAGGCCTGCCATTTCTCAAGGGGTCTTCAGACCTTCCTCCTTCTCTATTAAAACCTTCACTAAATCTAAAGCAGCCATGAAAACCAAAAAACAGGTTCCTCAGACCCCCTCTCAAAGCACCATGCCTAAAAAGCAGATGCTTAAAATGGCTGAGGATTTGATTACTCTTATCAGGGGTTCTCAACCCCCCTCTGACAAAAGGCCCAGATTAGAGGAAGACTACCCTTCCTCAGATCAAGCTTCTATTACCTCAGAATTATCTGAGGACCAGGATTATGCCTATTCTCCATTCGAAGACTCTGATGCAGAGGAGTCTATTCCCTCGGAGGACTTCTCTTTTGGGGAAACCCTGCATACATTGAGGGAACACTTTCACTGGGAAGGCCAAGATTACTCAGATTCCAAGAAAAGGCTCAAGGAATTTCTTCTGCTCCCCCAGCATAGGCCCCTGGCTATCCCTCCTGTTTTAGATATATTGGATGATGTGTACACAGAAGCCAGCCTTAATCCAGATTCTTTGCCTCCAGCTCCTGTTAAACCAGGCAGGTATTACCGGGTTCCTGATTCTCACCAGTTCCTATATAAAAGCCATACTGCTGACCCAGAAACAATTTCACAGAGAGATTCCAGAGCTTTAGAAAGGTGGGGGAAAAAGGTGTACACCTCGGCCACTTTAACCATGAGGGCATTAAACTGTCAGTTCCATATGTTACAGTATCAACAGTTTTTGATAACTCAGCAGAAAAACAAGATGACACAACCAAAACAACCAGATTTAAAAGAGTTGCAGGATTTGTTGCATGGTGCAGAGCAAGTGGGTAAACATACCTTGCAGTGTGGTTTTGATGCTTTAGAGGCCTCATGTAGAGCTGCTGTTACGGGGTCTGTTATATGTAGGCATGCTTGGCTCAAAGAGCAAACATTACCAGATCATGTCAAAGCTAAATTATTAGATGCACCTCTTCAAAAAGATGTATTGTTTGGTGTTAAAGCTGAGGAGGTACTAAAGAAAATGGAGGAAAAAGCGAAATCAATGCAAACAGTGAAAGATTTCCTGCAGGTACAACCTCCACGTTTCAGCAGAAACTGGCCTTCAAAGAATTGGTCCTCTCCAGCCACGGACAGACCTCAAAGGGGCAGATACAGATGCTCAAGGGGTAGAGGGCAACCTCAAGGATCTTTCAGAGCCAGACAGTGGCAAGCACCAACCCCAAGAGGTGGAGAAGATAGATCACAGTCTTTTAGAAAACAGACACAATGACTTCCCCCTACACCTGCCAAGCAAAGCTTTAATGGCAGCACCTTTGGGCAGAAAACTGACATTATTCTCAAATAATTGGCATATTGTTACAAAAGACAAATGGATTCTGGACATTATAGACGGAGGCTACAGATTCCACTTTCACACCCTTCCAAAAATGAGAGGCATGCCAAACCTGCCACAAAATCAAAGGGCAGAGGCACAAAAACAAATTTCAGCTCTCATGGACATGAAAGCAATCCAAGAGGTACCTGCAAAAGAACAAGGTCAAGGGATTTATTCCAGACTATTCCTGGTACCAAGGAAAGACAAAGATTGGAGACCTATCTTAGACCTATCCATCTTAAACACATATCTACAGGTGCCAAAATTCAAGGTGCTCACATTACAGCAGCTTCTTCCCATGCTGGGCAAGGAGTCTTGGCTGGTAACATTGGACCTCAAGGAGGCATACCTGCATGTCCCTATCAGACAAGATTACAGAAGATACCTCAGATTTCTTGCAGGTTTAACCCATTACCAATTCTCTGCATAGCCCTTTGGCTTATCTACTGCACCCAGAGTGTTTACGAAATGCCTGACATCAGTAATCGCCTTCTGCAGACTACAGGGGATACAAATCTACCCATATCTGGACGACTGCCTGATCCAAGCGGACAGCAAGGACATACTACTGCAGCACCTGGCCTTTGTAATAAAACCGTTGAACTTCCTGGGATACACAGTCAACAAAAAGAAATCAAAACTAATACCCTCTCAGCAAATAATTTTCTTGGGTGCCAGCTTGAATACAACCACCCAGATGGCCTACCTCATACCAGACAAACAAGGGCAACTGTCTCAATACTTCAGAAAAATGGCAACTTTCACCAGGCTAACTGCAAGGAAAGTCCTGCAGGCTCTGGGATTCATGGCATCTTGCATCCTACTAATCCCATGTGCAAAGCTGCATATGAGGAAACTTAAATGGTACCTAAAAACCTTATGGTCTCAACACAGCCACAGCTTGGAAGCAATTATACCACTCATTCCATGCCTTCAAAAGGAATTTTTGTGGTGGGCTCAAGCTTGCCAAAGAAATACAGGTCTCCCTTTCTGTGTACCTCAGGCAACTCAAATCATCACAACAGACACCTCAGACTATGCCTGGGGAGCACACATGACAGATCAGTGCATTCAGGGAAAATGGACCCAAAAAGAGAAGCACCTTCACATCAACCAAAAGGAAATGCTAGCCGTGCAAAATGCTATTATGACCTTCAAAGACCTACTGCATCCAGGCCAGCTATTGATAAGGACAGACAACACCACAGTGATGTGGTACATAAACAAACAGGGGGGAACTCATTCATACCCCCTGTGCAGGCAAGCCATGACCCTATGGAACACAGCACTGGAATTGCAAATTCAACTACAGGCACAATTCCTGCCAGGGAAGGAAAACACACTGGCAGACAAGCTAAGAAGAAATATGAAAGATCCTCACGAATGGAAGTTGCATCCTCAAGTTTTCACAAAGATAATTCAGGCATGGGGACAGCCAGACATAGATCTCTTTACTACCCACAGAAATTGCCAGTTGAAAAAATTTTGTTCAAGGACCTATCATCCACAGGCCTGGAAAGTGGATGCACTTTCCTTCAATTGGGCAACATTGACAGTCTATGCCTTCCCGCCTCTTCCTCTGCTGCCCAAAGTTCTATTAAAAGCCAGAGCAGAGAGGCCGAAAATTATTCTCATTGCTTCAGACTGGCCAAGACAACACTGGTATCCGCTCCTGAAGAGCCTGACACATTCCCCACCATGGACCCTACCTCTAGTCCCTCTTCTGTTGTTCCAGCACAACTACAAGACCCTTCACAGCCATCTCAAAACCCTAAATCTAGCTGCATGAAGAATTCCTTGATTTCCCAACAGATTCTCCTCTCCAAGGAGGTGCAGGATGTCATCTTGGAGGCCAGAAGACCTTCTACTAGAAAAGCCTACTCCGCCAAATGGAAACGATTTTGTGCCTGGAATCAAGAAAAGGGACAGAATCCTTGGGTAATAAATATACCTCAAATTTTACAGTACCTAGCTGAGATGTTAAACAATGGACTTTCCTTCTCCTCCATCAAGATCCATGCTTCAGCCATTTCTGCACAATACAACACAGATCCTCCTTTATTCTCTCATCCTCTCTTAAGACAGTTCCTCAGAGGGGCAAAGAATATAAAACCCCCAAGGAAACCACCAGTCCCTGCTTGGGACCTCAACTTCGTATTGGAAAAGCTGACCCTTCCTCCCTTTGAGCCAGCTTCTTCAACAGAGCTACAATACCTGTCATGGAAAACAGCCTTTCTTCTGGCTATCACCTCAGCACACAGGGTTTCGGAGCTACAGGCCCTCATGGCTGCGCAACCATTCATCATTTTTCATCCGGACAGAGTTTCCTTACGAACCAACCCTACCTTTATGCCAAAGGTAGTATCCAGTGTAGCTTTGAATCAGACTATCCACTTAGGTACCTTTTATCCTAATCCACAAAACAAAGGGGAAAGACTGCTACATTCCTTGGACATTCACAGACAACTTTGTTACTATTTGGACAGGACAAAGCCATTCAGGAAATCTTTGTGTCCTATGCTGCAGGTGCTCAAGGAAAGGCTATTTCCAAACAGACAATTTCAAAATGGATAGCCCATTGCATACACTTTTGTTACTCATTTCATGGAAAAACTGTGCCTGCATGCATCAGATCCCACTCCACCAGAGCCACAGCTACCTCTGCAGCCTTCCTCAGGGGGGTCCCTACCAAGGAGATTTTGGAAGCAGCCACCTGGAGTTCAGTGCACACTTTCTCCAAGCACTATCACCTCCCACTATACTCTAAATCTAGAGCGGGCTTTGCTACAGCAGTCCTGCAGAGCATACTAGCCCCTCCTAGTTCCACTTAGTGCCTACCACGCTTACTTAGCTTTGGGATTCTACCCATCTGTAATGACTGCAGCTGTATGCATGATGAACATAGTACAGTTTTGTACCTACCATAAATGTGATGTTTGAGTGCTCATACAGCTGCAGTCCAGGTTTCTCTCCCTCCATCCCCTCTTAGGACAGGCCTTATGACAAACACCTTTTCATATAACCTTTTTGGGGTATTCTTTTATGGTGTATTTGCTTGCAACTACTGTTTTATGATTTATCAACATTGCATCTTTGCATAACATTATGTTTGCCTTCCTTCTGGGGGCACCTGACATCTGGGGCAAGAAAAACGGAAGAAAATGGCGTCGGCTGCCTCTTTTATACCCCTGCCGCACTGACGTCAGGGAAGAAGTGACGACAACTGACGCTGGACCTAGACTTTGGAATTTGGCCGACCGAGGACCCGCCTGACGGCAGGATAACCCAGCTGTAATGACTGCAGCTGTATGAGCACTCAAACATCTACATTTATGGTAGGTACAAAACTGTACTTTTTGATGCCCTAGAAGCTTCTTGCATGGCAGCAGTCACCAGTTCTGTCATTAGAAGGCATGCATGGCTTAAGGAACAGCCCTTGCCAGACCATGTCAAATCTAAATTGTTGGATGCCTCCTTGCACAAAGACAACTTGTTTGGCACCAAGGCAGAAGAGGTCTTAAAAAAGGTGGAAGAAAAAGCAAAATCTGTGCAAACAGTTAAGGATTTTCTACAGGTCCAGCCACCCAGGTTCAGCAGACATAGTCCCACCAAGCACTGGTCCTTTCCTGCCCCCTCTAAGCCAGTTCAGCCAAGGCAAGCCAGACCTCCCCAGACAGCAGCCACATGGAATGCAGAGATCTAAGCAGTGGACTACCTTCACTTCAAAACCTGGGAGTTCTAAGCCACCCCCTTATGGTAAAAACTCACAATGACTCACCTTCACCCTCTCCCTCTGCCCACCTTCGCTTACCCCTAGGAGGAAAGCTCTCTTTTCACGCAAGCACCTGGGCCATCATTACCAACAACTGCTGGGTTCTCAACATAATGTCCCAGGGATACAAATTTTCTTTCCACCTCTTTCCAGCCCCAAAAGGGTTCCCAGATCTACCTCCAAACCAGTGGGCAGGGGTGCAAAAGCAAGCCCTTTCCCTGCTCTCTATAAGGGCAGTAGAGCACGTTCCTGCAGAACAGAAAGGCCAAGGTTACTACTCCAGACTTTTTCTGGTACCCAGAAAAGAGGGCACCTGGGGCCCCATCCTCGATCTATCCATTATAAACACCTTTCTGTTGATCCCAAAATTCAAAATGCTCACCCTCCAGCAGCTGCTACCCATGCTCTCCAAGGATGCTTGGCTAGCCACCCTAGACCTAAAAGAGGCCTACCTCCACATTCCAATCAGGGAATCATGCAGAAAATATCTCTGTTTCAGGGCAGGATCTCAGCTGTTTCAGTTCTCTGTGCTTCCCTTTGGCTTATCTACTGCTCCCAGAATTTTCACAAAATGCCTGGCTCTGGCCATTGCCTTTTGCAGACAAAGGAATATTCAGATTTACCCATATTTAGATGACTGCCTAATTCAGGCAGACAACCAGGAAAAGCTCCTCAAGCACCTGGCCTTTGTAAAATCCCTGCTAACCTCACTAGGGTACAATATCAATGAAAAGAAATCCAAACAGGTGCCCACCCAAAGGATTATCTTCCTGGGTGTAAGCCTGGACACAGCATCCCAGATGGCATTCCTTACATCAGAAAAGCAAATTTTCCTGACAGCTTACTTCTCTCAACTAGCCACCAGACCCTAGCTATCTGCGAGGAAAATCCTGCAAGCTCTGGGGTTCATGGCATCTTGCATACTCCTCATTCCATATGCCAGACTGCATATGAGGAAACTTCAGTGGTACCTTAAAAGCCTTTAGTGTCAACACTCTTAAGACATAGAGACCCTTATACCTATAATTCATTGCCTCAAAAAAGATTTTCTTTGGTGGGCAACAGCATGCCCCCACAACAAGGGACTACGTTTCTCACCACCCCCTGCCACCCAGACCCTCACCACAGATGCATCAGACTATGCCTGAGATGCAGACCTGGATGGCATGTGCATACAGGGCCAATGGAGCCCACAGCAAATCCATCTGCACATCAACCAAAAAGAGGTGATGGCTGTCCAGCATGCCTTAATAGCTTTCAAGCCCCTTCTCTCCCGATCAAAACAGACACCACTGTGATGTGGTATATCAACAAGCAGGTAGGGACTCACTCCTACCCTCTGTGCAGGTTGGCTTTGACCCTTTGGCACACAGACTCTGCCATGCAAATCCACATGCTAGCACAATTCCTACCAGGTTCTCTCAACTCTCTGGCAGACCAGTTAAGCAGAAATCTTCTGAAACCACATGAGTGGCAGCTCAGAAGAAGAACCTTCACCCTAATAACACAGAAATGGGGCACCCTGAAGGTCAACCTCTTTGCCTCCCACACCAACCATCAGCTCAGCAAATTCTGCACCTGGGAGAATCACTACATGGCTTGGAAAGTGGATTCCATGTCCTTCCCCTGGATCAATCTATCTGTCTATGCCTTTTATCCACTACCTCTCATCCCCAGGGTACTCCTCAAGATAAATGAGGAAAACCAAGGACAATCCTCATAGCTCCAGACTGGCTTCACCAGCACTAGTACCCATTGCTGTGCAGCCTGTCCCCTCTGCCACCATGGCATCTTCCTCAGATTCCAAACCTCCTGACACAGAGGGTAGGGGAATTCATGCATCCCCAATTGCAGTCACTCCATTTGGTGGCTTGGCTTATTCCCTAACCCCCGATCAATCTGCCAACCTCAGTAAACAGATTCTAGATGTTATACGTGAGGCCAGATGCCCTAGCACTAGAAAGTCTTATGCTGACAAATGGAAAAGGTTCTGCACCTGGATTCAGGCTAAGAAAGACAACACGGCACAGCCCTCCTTCCCTCTCATCCTGGATTACTTAGCTTAGCTGACCTACTACACAGAGGCCTCTCTTTTAAAATTCATGTCTCTGCTATCTCTGCTCATTTTCCCACTGAGCAGCCCCTTTTCTCACACCCTTTGATCAAACAGTTCCTAAGAGAGGCTAACAAATTGAGACCACCCAGAAGAGCACCAACCCTAGCTAGGGACCTTATTGGAGAATCTCACTCCCCCCCTTCAAACCAGCTTCTTCTACAGAGCTAAAATTTCTCTCTTGGAAGACAGCTTTCCTTCTAGCCATCACTTCAGGCAGAAGAGTCTCCGGGCTGCAAGCACTCATGGCTGTGGAACTCTTCATCATATTCCATGCCGACAGGGTATCCTTCAGGACAAACCTATCCTTCATGCCCAAGGTAGTGTCCAGTGTGGCTCTCAACCAATCCATTCATTTGTCCACCTTTTTTCCTAACCCTCAGAACAAGGGGGAAAGGATCCTGCACTCCCTAGATGTGCACAGACAACTCAGATTCTATCTAGACAGGACTAAATCCTTCAGAAAGTTTGATCAATTGCTGGTTAGCTTTGCTACTGGAGCAGAAGGCAAAGCCATCTCCAAACAAACCATCTCCAAATGGATAGCACACTGTATCCATTTCTGCTACAAACTACATGGAAAGCCTCACCCCAAGGGGGTCAGAACTCACTCCACCAGGGCAGCCTCCATCTCTGCAGCTTTCCTGAGGTGAGTCCCCATCAGGGACATCCTGGTGGCTGCCACCTGGACATCTGTTCACACTTTTACCAAACATTACCACCTGCCTCTCTTCTCCAAATCCAGGGCAGGGTTTGCCTCTGCATTCTTGCAGGGCATCCTAGCTAGCCCATAGTTCCTTGACTGCCTCCACCTATTTCCTCAGCTTTGGGAATCAACCTAAATGTGATGGCTACAACAGTGAAACACAAAGAACATAGTACAGTTGTGTACACTTACCATTAATGTAGATGTTTGAGTGTATTCACTGTTGCAGTCCTGGTTTCCCTCCCTCCACCCCCCTTTTTTTTCCTTCTCCTCTTCTCTTTCCTTATAAGGGACTTATTGGTATTTACTGTCTACTGGTGGGGTTCTTCCACCAGAACCTGGCTCCTACTTGGGGGCTCCTGACAGGATGGTGTTGGCTGCCTTACTTTATACTACTGATGACCTGACGTCAGTCCTGAAGCAACATCAACTGATACAGAAATACTAAGCCTCTGGTATTCGGGCTTGCCGAGGTCTACCCTGGCAGGGATAACCCAAATGTAATGACTGCAACAGTGAATACATTCGAACTCTACATTTATGGTAAATGTACACAACTGTACTTTATGTACTTAGCATAACTTTTCATCTGAGTTGTTGCTTTTCATTTGTCTTCAACTGTCCCTCCCTTCTTCCCTGTGCCTTGTGTGGGTTATGTAGTGGACCAGATGGAAGAGGCATAGCCCCTCTATCTTGGCTTGCTCGCCCTTTGATAAACCTTTCGTGGGTTGTGCTAAGTTTTTTGGCATGATTGTTTAGGTTGGGATGTTGCTGTTCTACAACAAACTCTATCTGAGGGGAGGAGGGAGACCAGGGTATTATGGGTAGGGGAGGAACTTAGACTTTGGATCTGATTCTGGAGTATGTGGCCAAGTTGGATCCATGCCAGATCCAAGTCCCTCGGGTTGAAGATAAATGAAAAGCAACAACTCAGATGTAAGGTTACGGGAAGTACATAACTGATTTTTTTCAAAAAAAAATGTAGAATTAGTGGACAGAGGACATAGGGAAAAATCTGAGATTTTTTGCTATACCAGAGAAGCTAGAAGGACCAGACTTTATTTATTAAAGCACAGATAAGCAACTGGACTGGTATTCCACAGCAGGGACTTTTAAATGAAAGAGCACACCATGTGTATACTCCATATCTGCTCACGAGAAACCAGCCAAGACCTTTATTAGTAAAGATGCAAACCTACCAGCAGAAGGAGTTGATCCTGACAAAACTGTGGCAAAAGGGCAAAGTATTAAAAGTTGTAGACAGTAGAGTGTTTGTAGAATATGATTATTCACTGTACAGCAGGCAGAAGAGAAACAGATTTATTCCAGTAATCAGGGAATGAGGGAATGTTGAGAGGCAGGTGTGAGATTCCACCTGTCTTCAGAATATTTATTTTTCCTGGAGGATCAAAGTCATCTTTTGATGCAGAAGAGGCTGAGGAGGATATCCAAAAGTTGCCCAACAACAACAAAAAAAAAATGAACCCTCAAGCAAAAGGGGACTCTGCTTCTCATTCTCCTAATAATAAAGCAGACTAAAACACTTTGCCAGTGAAACCTTTTTCCACTGTTAAGGAAAATGCTTGAGAGACAGAGAAAAGAATAGGAGTTGACCAGAAGAATCTGGAATTGAAGCAGAATCTGGAGTTGGAAGATGGAGATGAACATGAAGAAGACCAGCAACATGGAAATTAGTAAATAAATTATGTTATGTAGTCCAATCTCGCCTACATTCTTACCTGTGGGTTCGGAGCTGAACCTCGGCTCTGACTCGGCCATACTCTAGCTCGAAGTCTTTCAATTGGCTGGGCTAAGAAGGTATCCCATGCTGCACTGCTCCCTTTCTTTCCCCAGATCTCATTTGCTGCTCTTATAGCTCGGATGTGGTCTCGCTCTTGGCTATGGCTAAGTATCACTTTTGTCTTTATTGACAATTTTTTGCTTCAAAAAAGCTATTTTCATAGCTGTGTGTTGTGTATGTGTGTACTGATCTAACCCTTGGTAAAAAAATTTTTCTGGAATTATTGTCTTTTGTGGTGTCCCGCTGTTTCCCCTATGGGCTAGGCCCATTTCAGTTAGAGGACCAAGTCCGCCCCTTCTTCTGTGTTACTTGTTAGTGTTAGTAGGTACCTATCGTTTGGGCTAGGACCATTTAAATTAGAGGACCTAGTCTTTCCTTGTGTTCCTGTTGAGACTGATTAAGTTAGAGGTCTTGTGTATTTGTCTTTTGTGGTTTTGCCTAGTTCCTGCGCTTTATATATATATACATATATATATATATATATATATATATATATATATATATATATATATATATATATATATATATATATATATATATATTAACGGTTGACTGTTATTAATGGTTGTTTTTTCTTTCATCATGTCTAAGGATACGAAAGAGCATAAGCCGTCGGGCTTTAAGAAGTGTACTAAATGTGGTTCTAAGATGTCTATCACTGATGGACACTCTGTCTGTGTTTATTGTCTGTGGGCTATTCACCTCCAGGAATATTGTACTTTTTGCCATGCATTTAGTCCGCATGTTCTTCAGGAGAGGAAGAACAAATTAATTTTGAAAGGACTTTTGAAACCCTCCTTCGAGGAGGATTTGGGAAGGGCTTCTAGCTTTAAGTCCTCTCCCTCTAAGGCTAAAACTTCTAAGGCAAAAAAGAGTTCTCTGGCTCCATCTGTATCCTTGGAGCCTCCAGAGAAAGTAGCAAAATCTTCTGTGGCATCCTCACCTCCACTGTCCTTGGAGCCACAGGAAGTTAGTATATTGACTGAAACTGCTTCGGCTCCAAGTCCCTCGGATCCAATTACAGAGGTGCTAGTTCGGAGCTGGTCTCCAAATTTTAGGCCGGTCTCTCCTCCTCGTAGGTCTCCTTCTGAGAGGAGGTCTAGATCTCCTTCCTTATCTTCTAGGTCCTCCAGGACTTTTTCAGATGTGGATGTAGATAGAGTGGTGCAGAGACTTCTCCAGTCACCGATTCTGGCAAAATTGTTTTCGGCTCCAGCCCAGTCAGCTCCAGAGCCTGTCACCCAACCAGCATCGATACTTCCTCCGATCGAATCTCAGCTTTCGGAGCTAGTGTGGTTGGCGCTGTCAGATGTCCCTAGGTTGGCCCCGATGGCCCATCCTGGCTTATCAGCTCCGGCTTCAGCTCCGACCCCGTCGGCTCTGTCCATGGGGTCCAGGACTCATGGTTCCTCAGTCGGACCCAAGGGGGAGGCCTCGGGTCACTTTTCGGCTCCTAGCCTCGCTCTCGATGCTTCGGTGCAGGGAAGCCTGACCCCTGTGCCGGCTTTGGACCTTGTCCCTTCCATGGCTAGTCAGTCTTCAGACCAGGGGGGACCAGCTTTCGAGGCCATGCGGAGCACGCTGGCCAGGTCCTCAGTGACATCATTTGGCACTGACCCTCTGTCCCCTCCAGCTCTGGTGCGGGTCTCTGATCACCCTCTATCTTTCGACAGCGGAGACCCAAGGCCTCAGGATACCCCCATGGGTGGTCCCCTTATTTCTGAGGGCCCCCCATTATTTTTGCCTGAGGAGCCACACAGAAAAAGAACGTGCAAGCGGAAGCACATTGACTCCCAAGATGAGTCCTTCATGTCAGACACCAACCTCGAGGAATCAGAGGGGTCCCCCAAGTCATCCTCTAAGGATGTCTCTTTCTCTGACATCCTGGAAATTTTGAAGCAGCGGGGTGAGGGGTGAATGGCCCTCAAAAGCTCCCTCTGAGGAGGAGTCGGTGTTCCTGAAGGCCTTTGGGGCTCAGCCCTCTGCCTCCTGGGTGTCTCCACCCTTTGATGAGCTTTTAGATCTGGTTTGTTGAAGGGTGTGGGAAATCCCTAACTCTTTGGATCCAGTCCCCAGGAGACCCAACAAATTCTTGTCCGCCCCCTCTGACAAAGAGTTTCCATCCATGGGAGTTCCTGTAGATGCCATGGTAGTGGTAGTGGTCACCAAGAAGGAACTGGCTGAGACTTCGTCTACCGTTCATCCTCCTAACAACGAGTCTAGGACCATGGACTGGTACGGGAAGCATATGTTTTCTTCAGCGGCCTTTACACTACGGCCACTGAATTACTTATCTCATTTTACACGGCTCCAAAGATATCTCCTGAAAGAGCTTGAAGATACTCTATAGGGTAACGTTTCTGATGCAGTGGCTCAGAAGGTCAACTCTCAGATGTCTACCCTCAAATCTATTGCTAACTCCTCCATGAGGCTGATCTTTTACGCAGCCGAAGGAGCGGGTAGGGCAGCGAGTTCAGGAGTTGCTCTTAGGAGACACTCCTGGATGCGCCTCTGTAATTTCACTGAGGCCTTCAAGTCTACGTTCACCAATGCCCCGTTTGATAGTTCCTCCTTATTCGGAACCAAGGTGAAGGACGCTCTCACTAGGTGCGAGCAAGAGGGAAAAACTTTGTCTGCTGTGGGAGTCCATTTTTCCTTACCCTCTATGCCTTATACCAAGACCCAGAGGGGTGGGAAGATGTGGTTCAAAAAATCGCAAAGATTTTTTTCATGACGCACAAGGTGAGATCCCCTCCAGAGGCAATGGAGGGGGTGGTAATTCTGGTAGATGCCACCCTAGAGGCAGAGGAGGCCCACGTAACCAGGGAGACCACAATTCCTTTCGTGGTTCTCCCTACCAGCGCTCCTGATGGGAGGCCCAACTGCGCATTTCTGGAGCCAGTCAGGGGCCGCATTTCACTATACTCAGAGGCCTGGCAAAGTATAACTCAGGACAAATGGGTATTAAAAATAATTTCCAGAGGATATCGCATTCCCTTCTCTTCAGCTCCCCCTTCAATCAAAAAAATCCCAGATGTTCCACCCAGTCAAAGGGATTCTGCAGCTTCAGAGGTTTTAAAGCTGCTAGAAAAAGGAGCCATCCAGCCTGTCCCCTCAGACCAGATCGGATTAGGAACTTACTCCAGATTCTTTTTGGTGCCGAAAAGAACAGGGGACCTGAGACCCATTTTGGATCTCAGCAGATTGAACACCCATGTAAAGAAGTCCAAGTTCCGAATGGTCACGTTGCAATCTATTCTCCCATTGTTGGGAAAAGAAGTGTGGATGTGCTCCATCGACCTCAAGGATGCTTACTACCATATAAAGATGGACAGGGCATCCAGAAGTCATTTACACTTCCGGCTGGGAGCCAGTCATTTTCAGTTTTGTGCCCTGCCCTTTGGTCTCACCACAGCCCCCAGGGTGTTCACCAAATGCATGGCAGTGGTAACGGCTCACTTGAGACATCAGGGATTCCAAGTGTTTCTGTACCTGGACGACTGACTCCTTTCTGCCACCATCAGGCATCTACTCCTACAAACCAGAGACACCATGATCAAACTATGTCAACGATTAGGCATAACTCTAAATTGGGAAAAGTCTGCCTTGTTGCCCTCGCAGCGTGTCACCTTTATAGGCGCCGAGTTAGACACTGTGCTCATGAAGGCATTCTTACCAAGAGAAAAGATTCAAAGTTTACAACAACAGGTGTACGCGTTACTCCCTTTGAGAAGAGTGAAGGCAAGATTGATCCTCAAATTGTTGGGCACGATGGCTGCTACAATTATGCTGGTTCCTTTGGCGAGGCTACACATGAGGCTCCTTCAATGGCTACTCTTCGCCCAGTGGTCTCTGAAACATCTTCCTCTTTCTCATCTCATAATAATCACAGATAGGTGCAAGCAGGATCTACACTGGTGGCTTCACACCAGCAACCTCGACCCAGGAAAACCCTTTGTTCCATCCCCTCCGGTTGCCACAGTGACCACAGACACCTCCCAGATAGGGTGGAGGGGGCATTATCTATGCAGGACAGTCCAAGGCACATGGCAGGAACACGAGATGCATCTGCATATCAATGTCCTGGAGATGAGAGCAGTGCTACTAGCATTGCAAGCACTTCAGAGCTTTCTTCCTCTCTGGACAATTGCGATCCACACAGACAGTATGTCGGTGGTATGGTATCTTAACAAACTGGGAGGAACCAAGTCATATCCCCTTTGCAGAGAGGTCATTTGAGTGTGGCAGTGGGCAGTGGCTTCCCAACGTTTTCTTGTAGCAATGCACATTCCGGGGAAGTCCAATGTGATTGCCGACAGGTTGAGCAGAGCGATTCTGATGCCTCACGAGTGGTCACTGAACAATCAGGTTGTGGAGCATATTTTCTGCAGGTGTGGTCAGCCTTGCTGTGACCTATTTGCCAGCCCCCTCAATACCAAATGCAGCAGCTACTTCACCCTTATCCCCCATCAGAGGTAGTCACCCAGGGATGCTCTAGTTCACGATTGGTCCTCCGGTCTACTGTATGCCTTCCCTCATGTTCCTCTGCTAACAAAGGTTATTCAGAAAGCACAATCTTTGGGAAGCAAAATGATTCTGATTGCTCCACACTGGCCTCATCAAATTTGGTTCCCTTTCCTCCATCCTTACCTAGTGGACGTCCCCTGGATTCTGGACCCTCAACCAGATTTGCTGACTCATATGTCAGGGCAGCTCCAAGACCCTCTAGTTGACAGCCTGACCCCTCCACTTCCATCATTAGTCAGGCTTCATCATTTTTTGCTGGAAGTGATTCCTATTCTGTCGGCTTCCCATGAGCCTTCCACCAGAAAAATCTATTCCAGCAAATGGAAGAGATTTTCCATCTCATCCTTATACAGCTCCAATTTCGTCAGTCCTGGAGTTCCTCGCCATGCTTTTCAACCAAGGATCAGCGGACACAACTATTCAAGTCCAGTTGGCGGCTATTTCCACTTTTCACATCGCTGAGCCTAGTCTCATGGCACACAGACTTTGTAAAGTATTCCTGAAGGGCACTATGCTGCTTCGTCCTCTAGTTTTTGAACCAGTTATGCCTTGGGACTTAAATTTTGTTCTACAATATCTCACTTCACCCCCCTTTGAGCCTGCAGCCACTTGTGATTTAAAATATTTGACTTGGAAAACAATCTTTTTAGTAGCCATCACTTCAGCCAGACATGTCTCTGTGCTTCAAGCCTTATCAGCTAGACCACCTTACTTGATTTTTCATAAGGACAGGGTTTCTCTCAGACCAAACCCTTCCTTTCTACTGAAAGCGGCTTCCGTCAGTAATCTAAACCAATCCATTGAACTACCTGTATTTTTTCCAGAGTTCTCGAACAAGGCAGCATTTAGATTTCATCAGCTGGATGTGCACAGACAATTACAATTCTATTTACATAAAATGAAGGATCTCAAAAAATCAGATCATTTGTTTGTCTCATTTTCAGAAAACAGGATTGGGTCTCCGGTTTCCAAAGTCACTTTGTCCAGATGGATTTCCAGTTGTATTTCATTCATTTATGCTTCAGGTGGCAAGGATTTACCATTTCGAATGAAGGTTCATTCTACCCGATCTGTGTCTACATCTACAGCTTTTCAGGCCAGGTTGTCTATGGATGATATTTGTGCTGTGGCTGCATGGGCATCTCCTCACACCTTTGTTACTCACTACAAGTTAGATTTGGTGTCCAGAGGCAGGTCTTCCTTTGGTTCCACAGTGCTCAGGAGTATTTTCCACTGAGCCTCCCAGGATTCAGGTGCTGGAGATGCTGTCCCACGGGTAAGAATGTAGACAAGATTGGACTACATAACATCAAGAAGTTATGCACTCACCATAACGTTCGATGTATGTAGTCCATCTCGCTTCACATTCTTACTTACCCCCCCCTCCTTCCCCCATCCTGGAGGACCTAGGGGTTAGGTATGGTTTCAAATTCCTTTCTGGTTAGTATGTTCTTCTTTCTCTATATGTTGTTGTATGTGGAGGAGTGAATGATTAGCTCACAGAAAACAAGATCTGGGGAAAGGGAGCAGTGCAGCATGGGATACCTTCTTTGCCTAGCCAATTGAAAGACTTTGAGCTAGAGTATGGCCGAGTCAGAGCTGAGGTTCGGCTCCGAACCCACGGGTAAGAATGTGAGGCGAGATGGACCTACATACATCGAATGTTATGGTGAGTACATAACTTCTTGTTAGACTACAAAACATTAATTGCATTTGTGAAGTACGTCTGTATAAGAGTAAGTGGAAGGAGAGGACTTTTGTTAAACCTGTAAGGAACCGAAAAGCATTTGCCTCACTTCATGTCATTAATGTTTGGAAAGACAGTGAGGGGAGGGGAAGAAGGAGGAAAAAGGTAACTGTAAGTAAAATATATTCCTTTAACAGTATTTCTATGAAACTTTTCACATTATATTTTATAGTAAAATATTTTTATTGTACGTGATAGTTATTGAAGTAAATAAATGCCTTTTTTTTCTTTCTCTTCTTTTTGTATTAAGCATTGCGGGCATTACAGTGCAATAAGAGTAGAAAAGCTACGCAAAAGCATATTGAATATGTTACGTTGCTGGGGAATGAGGTGTAAAAGTGCATAGATTGTAATATATGTAGAAGTGATATGTTTTTTCTTACTTTTACATAGGTGAATGTCTGGATTAAGACCCTTGGCTTAATCTAATAATTTTTAAGTAGCAATGTAAATATGAATACCAAATATAATGAAAAGTTTTCCTTTGGCAATACATGTTTCAGCTTGGCTTTTCAGGCTGCATCAGAGGACTGCATTTTTCTTTTGCCTTTTTTCCATGGAGGCAAGCTGATAAGGTAATAAAGAACATAGATTTCTTAGATGTGAGTATAATGAAGTGTGATTTAGGAAGAATAAACACTAAAATTTATAGGAAGCCATGTTACAGAAATTCATTTTTACATAGACGTAGTATGCACCCCCCACATATTTTTAAGAACATTATAAAAAGTCAAGGATTACATGCATCCAGTCTGAATGCAATTAATGAAGGTTTTAGTACTGAATTGGATCTTTTAAAAGATATGTTTGTGTCTCGTGGATATGATGCTAGTGAAGTAGACACAATATTGGATGGGGTACACAGAGTTAGAGAGAAAGAGGCGAAACCTTATTTTTCGGCAGGTCCATGGTGTAATGAAACCTTACATATGGATGAATTTGTTGTGAAAGCACCAATTGTTTACTCCAGCATTATTGCTAGAGTGAAGAGTGTTTTAATGAAGCAAAGGAATATTTTATTGAAATTAAATCAATAGAGGGCAATAAAACAACTTTGGTTTTTAAGAATCAAAAGTCATTAAAGAGGAGATTGTTATCCCAGAGCCTTAGGTTCACAGAAGGAATTAAAAAATGTTTTTGGAACCCATCTATGTAAGAAATGCAACTATTGCGAGTTTATAGATACTTTAAATATGTTTTCTTATCCTGATACAGGAAGGGTCTTAACTTTTAGAGTAACAGCCACTTGTAATACTAGCCATATAGTTTATTTAGCTCAGTGTATAGTCTGCCCAGCCTTCTATATAGGTAAAATGGATAGAAGGCTTCGAGACAGAATAATTGAACACATTTACAATATTAATGGGATTGGTACCAATGCTCTGGCAAAACATGTTATACAAAAGGTCACAGGCCATAGCTTTAAGTTTTTAGCTATTGACACTATAACATCTAGTGTAAGAGGGGGAGATATAAGGAATATAACTGAAACAAGTGAGATGAGATGGATCATTAGAATGAGGGCAAACAAGGGTAGTGGACTGAATGATAAAATATCTATTAAACCTATAATAAAAACAAGATCTAGAAGGAAAAGATAAATATCGAGACTGTCTACTATAAATATCTACTATATATATATATATATATATATATATATATATATATATATATATATATATATATATATTAGTAACTTATTTATATATGTGGATGTTATGTTTGGATTTTATTCACAATTATTTATTTTGTTTTATGTATGAATTTTTTAGTATTGTAGCACTTTATTTATTTATTTATTTATTTGCAATTTGATTACTGGGGAAGTCCACTGGGCCGAATTGACCCATTTTCAGTGGAGGCCTGGGGAGAAAAGCTCCATGATGCATTATACAATTTAAATACAAAGATAGTTAATATTAAAGATCTTATGTAGAATAGTTACTCATAAATGCATTCAGTACCATGCATAGTTAACAAATGCATTAAGCTTGAAGGTAGGGATCACACAGTTTCATTTGAGGAAAACAGATATGGGTTAGGTGTGGAAACAGTTTACATATAAACCTTTTAAGAAAATGTAAATACGCTTTACATACACACATCAACAGTAGAATGCTATTTACAATATTTACAAGGTTGGGCTGTGTGAGGGTAGCTGTAGGAGGTGAGAGCTTAGAAAGAAGCTATAGAAATTGTTGAGAGCTTAGACAGGCTCATAGGAAGATAACTATGAGAGTTGTAGAGCTTGGGGACCAGCGCAAGAACCCCCTTGGATTAGGTTGGGTGAAGGCAGGTACATTTCCATTTAGTGGACAGGTGTTTAAATAGTTGGGTTTTGAAGTTTTCTGAGTTTGGTATGGTTCTTAGTATGGAGGGAAGGGAATTCCATTTTTTGCCTAGTGAGAAAGATAGGAGAAGTTGGCCAGCAGGATGTTTAGGTTTATGGATAGTAATTAAGTTCTGATTTTCAGATCTGAGAGCTCTGTTGGGTGTATAAGGGGGAAGGATGTTAGTTAGAGCGGGACATTTTGTTGGGTGAAATATGAGTCTGTGTGCAGTAGTGAGTTGGAGATAGTCTAGGTAGTTTGGGAGTTCAAGCCAATTCAGGGATTGTAGGGTTAGGCAGTGATGGGTGGTATTTTTAGATTTAGTGGCAAATTTAGAGATTTTGTTGCAGCAGTTTTCTAGTTTAGAGGTGATAGAGGAGGACAGGTTGGTTAGGAGAGGGTCTCCGTATAATAAGGAAGGAAGAAGATAAGTCGAGGCCAGAGTTTGCCTGGTAGAGTTGGAGAGAAAGCGATTATTCATATACAGCATACCTAGCTTTTGGTGGGTTTTCTTAATATTTTGTTGAATATGAATATCAAACTTGAGGAGTTCATCTACAGTAATGCCAAGTAGTTTGGCAAAGGGGACTACTACTATAGGTGAGTTGGTTTGACTCTAGACTTTGAAGTTGTTTTTATCGTAGGAGAGGGTCTTTGTGGGAGGGAATAGTAGAATCTTTGATTTATTTGCATTGAGAGAGAGGTGGTTTTGGCGCATGCAGTTTTCAGTTGCTGAGAAGGCAGTTTGAGTTTTAGTCAGCAATTCAGAGAGGTTTGAGGCAGAGCAGACTAAGGTTGAATCATCTGTGTATTGAATGATTTTAGCATCAAGAATAGCAGTGTGAAAGTTATTGATGAAGATGTTAAAAAGCATTGGCCCAAGTATGGAGCCCTGTGGTACGCCAGTTGGAGTAGGTAGGAAAGAAGAGATGGAGTTCTTCCATTTCACTGCCTGTGATCTGTCAGATAGATAGCTGGAGTACCAGGATAAAGCATTATGTGAGAGATTAAGGTTTGAGAGATGACAGAGAAGGTGCTTGTGGGAAACAATATCAAAGGCTTTAGACAGATTGAGTAAAACAGTAGAAACTAAGTGGCCTGAATCTCGGGCTTGATTGATAGTTTCTAGGAAAGAGAGTAGAGCGGTTATTGTGTTATGGCCTGGACAGAAACCATGCTGGGAAGGAGTGAGAAGATTGTTTTGGGTCAGGAAAGGCATAAGTTGGAGGTGGATGCATTTTTCTAGGATTTTGGAGATTGGTGAGAACAAAGCAATGGGGTAAAAGTTTGAGATGCTGGTATTTTTGCCTCCTTTAGGAAGAGGAAGAATATAAGCTGAGCACCAGAGTTTGGGGGACATATGATTCTTTTATGGATCGGTTGATAATGATGCTGATTGGGAGTGCAATACCATCAGCAGCATATTTTATGAAGGAAGAAGGAATATTGTCGGGAGTGTTAGAGCAAGGTTTAAGTTTGGACAAAAGTTTTTTTATAAAGTTAGTGGAGATGGGTAGTTCAAACAGATGAGGCGAGTTAAAAGGGGGAGAGTGTAGAGCAGTTGGGTTATTATTGGGAAATGTCTTGGTGAGGGTAGTAATATTGTCTATGAAAAATGAGTTAAATTCAGAGCCTAGTTCGAGATCAGATTTACTTGGGTCAGGACAGGGATTATTCTTGGAGCCTGGCTTGAGGAGTAAGTTTACTGAGTTCCAGAATTTTTGGGGTTTTTTATTGTTATTTGACTGAAGTTTGATATAGTAGGATTTTTTTGTCTTTGGTGACTAGTCGTTTTGCATGGTTGCGGAGCTGTTTATATTGGAGCAAGGTATTGTCCAGTTTATTGTTTTGGTAAAGCTTCCATAGTTTGTCTCTGTGGTACATAATCTGTTTTGTCTCTTTGGATAGCCAAGGAGAAGTTTTAGTTTTTATCCTTTTGTTTCTTAGTGGGGCTAGTGAGTTTAAAGTATCAAGGAAGACAGAGTTGAAGTATTCTATAGCCTTGTCAAGAGGAAGGATGTTTAGAATTTGCCAGTTCACTTGTTTGAAAGTATTTGAGAAAGTAGTTGGGTTGAAGCTACTGAGGTTATGAGTTTGAATGTACTGATGCTGGTGTGGGGAGGAACTAGTTGAGCGATGCATGGAGGCTGGGAGGTGGTCACTAAAGGTATCAGGAATTGTGCTAGAATTGGTTATTTTATTTAGATCTGAGACTAGGATCCAATCTATAGTGGATCCGGGAGGGTTTATTTTGTTAGGTCGAATGATGGAGAGGATTATTTGAGTGAAGTTATAGAGGTTAATGGATAGGGAGGGAGTGGGGCAATTGAATTTATTCCAGTCAATATTCACATCACCAAGGATATGTTTCATAGTTAATTTCAGTAGAGGCGCATAGGAGAATATTTTCGAGTGTAGAGATATTGTTACCAGGTGAGATATATAGGGCAATGATGCAGATATTTTAATGTTTATTTAATTTTAGAATTCCAGCAGTTAGTTCGGTGTTCTGGAATTGAGGAATTGGAATTTGGAGGGGAATTAAGGTAAGAAGGTTGTAGTAGACTAGGGCAGTGCCCCCACCTTTTTTATTTAGTCGGTAATTTCTGAGACAATGAAATCCTAGGGGCAGAATATCAGAGTCAGAGATAAAGGGTTTGAGCCAGGTTTCAGAGATGGCTAAGATATCTGGTTGGTTATGGCTAGCTTGAAATGGGTCTACTTTGTTGTTTAGACTTTGTGCATTAATTGTAAAAATCTTTAGGATGTTGAGATTGGAGGAAGAGGGTAAGGGATGAGTGTTGTTAATAAAGGATGTAGGACCAGGGTTAGGATGGATATCACCAGCTTGGACTAGGTTGTTGAAGGAGATATCCTTTAGACATATTGGTCTGCCAGGCATGAATTTTGGTAGATTGTAGATTGGAGCAGGTGACAGTATCTTGACTTTAGAGGAGAAGAATTTAGGGTGGAATAGGTGCAGAGGGTTGGGCTGAATGAGAGAAGAGGAGATAGAGTGGAAATGGGAGTAAGAGTGAGGGGGAAGGTGGGTTTGTATGGTAGTTGTCTTTGTAGGTGGTATTGGACAAGCATAGGTGGAATATGAGGTAGCATAGTATAAGGGAAATAGGAACAGAAAGAGGAGGCTGGAGACTGGAGGGTGTGATAACTTGAGGAGAGCATGTTGGAGCAGAGAGAGAGTGGTATGAGTGGTGAGGAAAATAGAGAAGGCTATGAAGAAGAAAAGGTTTAAAAAGTGATAGAGGTATTCTAGAGATTTAAGGAAAGAGGAGGGGACTATAATTATTGGGTGGAGTACAGATTACAGAGTTTAAGAAGGATGGCTATAGGTGGGCAGAGTAATGTGGGGGGAGCTGTTATTGGATAATTAGGCTGAGAAGGTGGGATAAGATAGGAATAAAGCTAGGAGTACTGGGGCAGGTGATAAATGGGGGAAGGGTAGGGGAGCGGAGTGAGCCAGCAGGGCGAACGGAGCGGGAAAGAACACTAGAGGTGAGTATGGCAGAAAAAGTATCAGCAAAGAGCAGTTTAAAGGCTGTAGGTGGAAGGTATGAGCTAAATATTTCCAGCCAGAAAAAGAAGGCTGCCTTTACAGAGGGTGGTTTAGCAGGGGGAGAAGATATTTGCAGTCTAAGGATATTAACTCATAACCAATTGTTTGTGAAAAAATAAAACGTGTTGGAATTATAAAGAATATCTAGGATTTATATTGGTAGATGCTGCCACCTAATGGCAGGGATAGTTGGACCAGTCATAGGTTTAAATATATTCTAGGATAGTGATAACAGGAGGGGGAGGGGGCAAACGGTCTGTGGTAGGCTGCTATAACACGGGAGGGCAGATTAACTCTATAGATAGTACATCAAGTCTACATTTAATTAGTGTTATGCAACATACATTTACACAATCTTGTTGCGGGGGGGGTCTTCTCAGTAGTATTTTTCTAAGTACCAGGCAAGCTGGCCAATTCAGGGTGTCTTCAAGTGATGGCCGGAGGTATTCCTTTTGCGTTTAAAGCAGGGAGGGAGCACCCGGGATGAATTACTGTAGAGGAGAGGGAGACAACACTGAGTTAGTTAATATTGCAGATGTAGAGGGGAAGGTAGAAGGTAAGGGATGTTTAGAGAAGAAAAGAGGGTGTAACAAAGCACAGTAGTAGAGAGAGGCTATGGTTAGATGAGGCTAGAGCAAGTATGTAGAGGAAGATTAGGTTTAGGGCATTAACAATGGAAAGCAGTAGACATTATGCTATGAACAATACAAGTTAGGCAATATAGGCTCCATTAAATAGAACAAAACATTTATTTAGCAGTTCAGCATGCTATCAGTGACCCTAATCCATTTGAGAGGACAGGGTTATACAGCAATAGAGTGAAATATAAGCAGCAGAAAGCAAGGGGTAAATGATAAAGTAATACTATAAAATCTCTAAACAGTGCAATATATAGTGCTCAACAGACTAACACAGTAAACTACGATATGTTCATGCTGTGCAATAACTTGTGCTGAACAGTTTTCAAAACAGTTTTCAGAACAATATAAAAGCCATGTGGTGCCCTTATAGAGACAAACGGAAAAGAAAGAGCTGCTAAGCCAGTAATTAATCTAAAGGCTCTATTAGGACCATTAATCCACCTTGAAAGAGAAATAAGGGCCTTCAACGATATATGCTGATTGGCGTCCTTTTAATAGGACATCTGGAGAGCAGACTAGGCCAGCAAAGTGTAATAGTCAAGCCCTGTATACTCAGACTAAAGCAATGCAGCTGGTGACAAGATAAAGAGAGACCCACTCATCCCAAAAAGTAACTTACAGCTGCTAAGCCAGTATTTAACCTAAGCAAAGGGCAAATGACACAGTACAAAACAAGCAGTCCAACAGTACAGTATATAGGGCAAAACTGTCCCCAAAACAATGTAGAAGCTGTGCGGAGCCCTTATAGTTACAAATGGAAAGAAAAATGGCTGCTAAACCTAATTTTAAGTGGAAGACTTGAAGGGGGATTGTTATTCCACCTTAAGAGGCTATCTGGCATTCAGCAATGCACTTTGGTTGGCATCCTTTTAACAGGACATCATTACACCAGGTTTCTGGTCATGACAAGCCAGCAGTATTTAGTCAAGCCTCTTGTACCCATACAAAATTAATGCAGCATTAGTCAGTGTAGAAAAGAGCCCCACTCATCCCAAAAGAAGCTTGCAGAGGTCAAAAACACATGTAGGTCACAGATAAATGAAGCTGCCAGCACGAGGCCAACAATAACCATACAACACAGTTACAAACATTGCATTGGAGTGATAGCCATCAGCACAAGGCCATCTATAACCCTAAAACACAGTTACAAGTAAAAACGCAGAGTTTGACACAATAGTTGCTTAGAGGCTTGCAAATGATAGACAGATATGCTGAAAAGACCTACTGGGAGGTGAATACAAGCAGCCTAAACTGCAGGACCAGCACAGCGGAGCTGTGAATGCTCAGGACAGGATTTAAAAATGGCACCACAGTCTGTGGGAGATACAAGTAATCTCCAGGAGTTAACTAGCTATGGGGGGAGGGGATAGGTGGAGGAAAGGTGGTTGGAATAGAGGGGTAGAAGGTAGGAGGGACTAAAGGGGTGTAAAGTTGGTAGGAAGAACAGTTCCAGGAGAGGGGAGGGCTTAATAGAGGTGAGTATGGCAGAAAATGTATCAGCAAAGAGCAGTTTAAAGGCTGTAGTTGGAAGGTATGAGCTAAATATTTCCAGCCAGAGAAAGAAGGCTGCCTTTACAGAGGGTGGTTTAGTGGGGGGAGAAGATATTTACAGTCTAAGGATATTAACTCATAACCAACTGTTAGTGAAAAAATAAAACTTGTTGGGATTATAAAGAATGTCTAGGATTTATATTGGTAGATGCTGCCACCTAATGGTAGAAGGAGACAGCAAACAGCAGGGATAGTTGGACCAGTCTTAGGTTTAAATATATTCTAGGGTAGTGATAACAGGAGGGGGAGAAGGCAAACGATCTGCGGTAGGCTGCTAGGGCACACACATGGGAGGGCAGATTAACTATATAGATAGTACATCAAGTCTGCATTTAATCAGCATTAAGCAACATACATTTACACAATCTTGTTGGGGGAGGGGTCTTCTCAGTAGTATTTTTCTAAGTACCAGGCAAGCTGGCCAATTCAGCGTGTCTTCAAGTGATGGCCGGAGGTATTCCTTTTGCGTTTAAAGCAGGGAGAGAGCACCCGGGATGGATTCATTTACACAATCTTGTTGGGGTGGGGTCTTCTCAGTAGTATTTTTCTAAGTACCAGGCAAGCTGGCCAATTCAGGGTGTCTTCAGGTGATGGCTGGAGGTATTCCTTTTGTGTTTAAAGCAGGGAGGGAGCACCCGGGATGGATTATGGGAGGCAAAAACAAGCAGCCTAAACCGCAAGACCAGCACAGAGGAGCTGTGGATGCTCAGGACAGGATTTAAACACTTTAAACACTATCATGTGATGGTATAGAATTTTCTGATTGGTTGTATGTTTTTAAAAAGGGGAAAGGTTGAAGTGTATTCTTTGCCTGATGAAGCAGTAGTGATTACTTCAAAAGCACTCACAATAAACTTGGTTTATTTGAACACTTTGGACTGTTTTGTGCTGAATAGCTACATGTGCTTAAAACTCTTGCTGTGGTTTGGTTCACATTCCTACTTTTTGCTACAATAAAAGAACAGTGTTTTTTTTAAGGCTAGAAGTTAATGATTTCTGAAAGTAT
Organism: Protopterus annectens; assembly: GCF_019279795.1. Lineage (NCBI taxonomy): Eukaryota > Metazoa > Chordata > Ceratodontiformes > Protopteridae > Protopterus > Protopterus annectens. The sequence continues at coordinate 1,830,711,914 of NC_056741.1, forward strand.
GCAAGTAGTTTTCCCATTGGGGGTGGGGTGTAAAGATTTTAAAAATATGCCAGTTAGTATAAGTAGAAGCACAGGTAGCAACATGCAACTTAGCATGGATAACCTCAATTTCAGGTTAATTAGGGTCTATGCTAGCAGCTATTTTACATGAATGTTCCCATTAGGAGGGTTATATTTCATTATATGATGAATATAGGTATTTGTGCTTGCATTAAGTTAATGTGTGTGTATGATTTTGAGGGTTTTATTAAAACAAAACACATTGTAAAATGTGACATGGGTTCCAGTGTTAAGAAAAGTTGTAAAGGTTCAACCTGCCGAACATTAATGGATGCATGTATCACAAAAGCTGGAATAGACATTTTAAAAAGTTGCCATATATATAATAGGTAGGAATAATGACTTCTTACCATAATGGTGACACTTTCCATATTATTGTGGAATTTGAATGGTCTCTCAAGTATAGACAAAAAGGAGAAAATACTTAATTATATGAATAAATGTTGAGTGCAAATAGTGCTACATGAGACATTTTTGGTAGGAACTGAGCATGTGAATTTGATAAAGGATTTCAGGATGGATATTCTGCAGAATGTCAGGGACAAAGGACAAGGGAAGTACTTGTATTAATTGCTAAAGGAGCTCTAGTAGCAATAGAAGGAACAAAGATGGTAATGGCAGATTTGTAGTAGTAAGGGGCTATTGGCAAGGGATGAGGCTCATGTGGGCATGTACTTGTATTCCACCTAAAACTGCTATTTTGGAGCTTAAAAATTTTGGGAGAAGTCTTTCAGCAGGGAATATTACTTATATAAGGTGAAATAAAATTTGATTTGCAACAATGAGGGTTTATCTGAGGGGCCTAGAAGGAAAAAAATAGGACAAAAGAGGGTAGATTTCTGAAGACATTTATGAAAATATTTGATATGAAGGATGTGAATTATGTAGTAGGAACTCTTGTAGAATTTACATATTATTCCCTAAGGTATAACTTGGCTAGATTTGACAGAAATGGTTTCCCAGGAATATGTCCATGTAATTGAGAACTTTGATACACATCCAATAACTATTTCAGATCATGCACCAGTAATTACTAATATAAAAATGTGGGGTAATCAAGTAAAGGTGAGGTACTGGCACCTCCCCACCTACCTGTTAAAAAGACAGGAGTTTAAAGAATGGGTAGTAGGAAATTATCTGTGAGTTATTAGGGAAGATAGAAAGTACTCCAGAAGTTGTAGCTAGTGACTGGAATAAAAGGAAAGTGGGGTTTAAATATAGGGTAGAAATAAAGGGAAAATATCTTGTTAATAATAAGAATTATTTAGAGGGGCTGAAAAGGTTGAAGTATTACAAAATAAGGAAATCCCAGAGAACAAGAGGCCAAACTGCAGAATGCTGAAGATAAAATGAGGGAATATCAGATAATATGCATAACTTTAAAAAGATTGCTGCTAAGCAACTTTTTTTTTTTGATAAATCCAGAGTGCAAAAACTTTTGGCACAACAATTTAGGCAGAAAGTAGAAAGGTTTGTTACCAAACTTAGGAAGCATATAACAAGAATAACCAGAGATCCTGTAGAGGTATTGGCGATATTTTGGAAATTTTATGAAAATTTGTATAAAGCAGAGAAGTGGGGTAATAAAAAAAACCCACAAACGGAGGTATTTGTGGAAGACTGAAATATGCCAAGATTAGAGGTAAATGAGGCTTAACCGTTGGTAGGAGACAAGATAAACTTGGTGATGTATAACCAATCTGTAGGAAAGTCTCCAATAATAGACTGTAGTTTGGAAGTTAGGATGGAAGATCTGGAAGTTTTTTTTTTACAGTATTATAAAAGCAGGGGAGGCACCAACATCCTGGAAAAAAAGCTGTGATGGCTGTAGTGCCTAAAGGTGGTAAAGACCGATCCAGATCCAGTTTCATATAGGCCTATTTCAATTTTAAGCCATGATTATAAAGTGTTTGTAATGGCAAAGGTGATGTCAAAATTGATAGATATAGACCAGTGTGATTTTATGGAGGAGATGCAAACATTTAACAACATTAATATAATGATCCATAGGGAAGCAGGATGTAAGAAAATACCACTCTTGGTTATTTTTGATGCAGCAAACCATTCAACAGAGTAAGCTGGGATTGTATGAGTAGGGCAATGGAAGCATTTGCATTTCCTGACAATAATAAGGTTAACTAGGACATATGAGGGATCAGAGGCAAAACTTCCATATCCGGTATTGATATCAAACCATAGACAAAGAGAAAGGAATAAGAGAATCTTAATGAAAGACCTGCACTGGTTGAGTTTTTAATTGAATCTAGAACAGACGTTGTTGTTAAAAAATGGATAATTAGTGGGGCATATAAAGTATTGCACAATTATAGATCAGTTTGTATCTTGAACCTAGTCAGCCACTGTAGATAGCATGTGCATATAGGATCATATGAGGTTACTAGGCTATTGGCCCTGAGGCCCTTATAAGCCTAGCCAAGAGTTTAGCCCATATTTAGACAAATCAGCACCTGATGCCCCTGTAAAGCAGGGACATGGGTGGAATCCCAGGGGTATATTTTCTGTTTCCCATCCAGTTATCCAGGTTGCGCTTAAAAAGGGCTAAAGAGGTACTCTGCTTGATTTGGAGAGGGAGTCTATTCCATAGATGGGGGAGTCTCTGGGACACAAATTTGTCCCACCAAGAAGTCTTGCTGATGTCACAGACCAGGTTGAGGTCGCACGTTTGGGTTACTCGAGTGGAACTTGACTTGTGGATATGCAGCAGTCCCATCAAGGTGGGGTCCGTGAACACCTTGTATGCCAGACAGCGGTCACCTCTGAGGAGTCTGTATGAAACTGAGTAGAGGGATAGAGATTTTAGCCTATCTGTTTATGGTAGATGTTTGAGGCCCTGGATTCTCTTGGTGAGGAACCTCTGTGGTGTCTCCAGCTGTTGCATATGCTTTGCGAGGTACATGCCGAAAGGGGTGTTGTACTTGATAATGGGCCTTATAAGGGAAGAATATACAGATGTTTTGACCTTCTTGTCCCTGGATGAGATACCCTTACTTATGAGGTGGGCCATGTAGAAGGCTTTCCATACAACGGAAGCAACATGATGGTCAAAAGTCAGGTTGCTATCAACCTGGGTGCACAAATCTCTCACGACTGATTGAGTGCTTTAGACGTTATTATTAATGTGATAATTTGTGGGTATGTCACTCTCCCCAAAGGGGCTGATGATGCATTTTTTGGTATTCAGCTTGAGGCCATATTTCTGGCACCAGTCATTTGTCTGAGTGAGACCCTCTTGGAGGATGTCCACATCACTAGGGGAATTGATGACAGCACCCAGCTTGCAGTCACCTGCAAACTTGGTCAGGCATAGGCCACCGGTTTTGGCCTGCACCTCATAAAATGTATATCCCAAATAACAGAGGCCCCAAGACCAAACCCTGGGGTACTCCGTTTGTTACAGGTCTACTGCTTGATGTGGCTTTCCCTGTTTTGACTACGTGGGTTCTGTCAGTGAGCCAGTTTGCTACCCATCTGGTAACATATGGATTGATGCTTAGTTGAGAGAGTTTATCTATTATGTCCGAGTGGGGAATAGTGTCAAAGGCTTTGCCCAGGTCAAGGTAGGTGGTGTGCACTGTCTTCCCCTCATCCATGGCTTTGGTGACTGTCTCAAAGAAGTCGACCAAATTTAGCAGACATGACATCCCCTTGACTAAGCCAAACTGTGTGGGATCAAGTGTTTGGAGGTTGCCAATGTCCTTGTTGATAAGGGCCATGATAATCCATTCTGTGGCCTTACAGATCAGGCTAGTAAGGCTCATGGTTCTTTAAACATTATATTGGCTCTGGCCATACATTGGGCCTGTCTATACATTTGCAATGTTCTTTATGTTTGTACTATAGACCTACACCATAAGAGGTCATCAACCTTAAGATCATAGTTGAATATACTGCATATACAGTTTTCTGTTTCCTGTTTTGATATATGACATCTTTTCTCGCAGTGCTGGCACTGTATTTTTTCCCTTTTATCTATCATAATTTTTGGTAATACAGTTGGGAATCTTGATGGGATACAGGGGCTGATACCCATAATCTCTACATATTATTATTGATTATTGATTTTCCATTACAGTGTTTTATTTTGGTTTGTGGTTTCTGGTTTTTTGTTTATATCATATATCCAGCATGGACCTGGACAGTATCCTAACTGGATTGTGTGCCGATCGGGAGGATATTGGGGTATTTGGTTTCCATGCCTCACCAGGCAGCAATTCCAATGAATCAGTGGAACAATCAGCCATGAATTGTGAATTGGCATTTAATTCCCTTTCCAAGGATCTTAAAAACCTAAGATCAAACATATGGCACCTACGTTTGTTCCGGGCATATCTTCATAAAAATATAGCCCCTAGGGGTCTCAGAATTCGGCTACAAACACTGGTTGGAAGACAAGAAGACAGATTATCTAATGAGTGGCGTGAAGCCTTACAGAAAGGGTCCATGCTTTTTGTCAACATACTGGCCCAATATTATGAGTGTATGATTGATACTAACATCCAATAAGTCAAAACTATGTGTTTAGATTGTAAAAGATTTGAGTCTCAATCTACATTTCAAGACTCTATTAAAAAATTATCACAGGAACTTACAATCAATGATAAAGTTACCAAAGATAGAAAAATAAAGAAGTTTAAAAGAGATTATATGGATTACCAAAGGGGGCGTCCTTTTGACTCCCAGAGAACAATGAGATTTATGGGTACCAGTCCTGGTTCTACATCTAATGTTCCCAGTAATAACTTTAATAAAAAAAGACCACGGTCTATTCTGAAAAATAGGTATCAAACCAGTGCCAGCACCTCAGGGGAGGATTCTTCAAGTACCAATTATGATAGTTCCAGTAACAAGGATTCACCACATAGAAAAAAATCCAATAGAGCAATCCCTTTAGACATGGTCCCAGGCGTAGGGGTGAATGCAAACACAAAAGTGATAAATATGCCAAATTCCCTCAAGGGATTGATCCAGAACTTCCTAACCTAAATCAGGGGGTCAATCTAAATGTTTTGAATTTGTCCAAAGAAACATTGTCTGTACAGCAACAACAACTTCTCAGTAAAGGTTTAGGTTTTATCCCTGGGTTTTTTTGCAATGAATATAGCATTGTCACTGATGTTATGAGCTTCTGTCGTAACCTGAATTTGAAATTGTTTTTTGCAGATCGAGACTCTCAAAGAACTGATGAGTTCAGATTCATTAAGTCTGATTTTCAACCACCTATGCACAGACATGTTTCCGTTTTTATGCAAGCGGTCCTCAGGGACCTACATTTTGAGCATAGGGAATATGACATATTGAGATCTAATCTATCTACACAGGAAACTACTGCTCTCACTGAGCTACGGGAGAATCACAATATTGCCATCCTTCCAGCTGATAAGGGTGGTGCCGTGGTTGTGATGGATACGAGTTCATATCTGAATGAGGGCCAATCTCAACTGGCTGATAAAAGATGTTACATGTATATGGCGTATGATCTTACCATTCATTTTAAACAGGAAATAGACACGTTCCTCAATCTTGCCTTTGAGGAGGGCATTATAACCAAAAATTGTGTTTTTCAGTTAACTGTCAAGGATCCTCAGAAGCAAATCTTGTATTTACTTCCAAAAATACATAAGTCCATTACAAATCCTCCGGGGAGACCGATTGTATCAGGAATTGGGTCCTTGACGGAGCCCTTATCTGCCTTTCTTACTCAATACCTTAAACCATTGTTGTGTTTTGTTAGGGCTAGACTGCAGGATACGACCCAGTTTTTACAGATCATACAGGATTGTCAACTTGAGCCTGGATGGCTCATGTGCTCATTGGATGTTAAGGCCCTATACACTAGCATTCCACACTGGGCTGGCCTACAGGCCCTACAATATTGGTTAGACAGGGCTGCTCTATACTCCCCTGGGTTTAATACGCTGCTTATCTGCAAGACGGAACATGTCCTCAATAAGAATGTCTTTTATTTCCAAGGACAATGCTATTGGCAATTGCAAGGTACGGCCATGGGAGCATCTTTTGCTCCCATTTATGCCGATCTTTTCATGACATTCTTTGAGGAATGCATGATCTATGATCCACTACACAATATCTATCTTGTGGAAATAGACATTTGGCACAGGTACCTGGATGATTGCTGGATGGTGTGGTGGGCAGATGCCAGGTATTTACAGGAATTCATTGAATACCTCAATCAAAATGTTTGGGGAATTGAGTTTACGGTAACATACGATCTTCAAAGCATCAATATTTTGGATGTTACCGTTACTAGAAATACAGATCATACGTTGAACACGAGATCTTATCGTAAATACCCTCAATACAACACTTTGTTGCATGCTTCCAGCATGCACCCAGGCCACACCATCCGCAACATCCCTAAGTCCCAATTTATGCGTATCAAACGCCTGAGCTCGACACAGGATGATTTTGATAGGGATGGCTTGGATCTTTATCATAGGTTTGCCAATAGGGGTTACAGACATCAAGATATTCTAAATGCCTGGAGTTGGACTAACAACATTGAGAGAAAAACTTTGTTACAATATCAATCTCAAACTAGGGATTGTTCTGTGGATATCATCCGGTTTGTTACTACCTTTGGCAGAAATTCCAGTGCTATCAAGGGTATCATTAATAGACATTGGAATATTCTCATGGCCAATGAATATTTGAGATCAGTATTGGATCAACAGTGCCATTTCTCATATAGGAGAGGCAGAACTCTTGGCTCTCTTTTTTCACATTTCAAACACATAGAAAGTGGGGGAGCGATACACCAACAATTGACTATGTCAGGGGATGTATAGTGGGCACATTCCCTTGTGGCCATTGTGGTTCATGTAAACAAGTCAACAAAAGTAAGGAATTTACAAGCCGTAACACCAGTAAGGTGTATCAATGCAGAATATTTGGTAACTGTAGCAGCAGTTGGGTGGTCTATCTGGCAACTTGTCGGTGCCAAGCCTTTTATGTAGGCCAAACTTCTAGACCACTCAGAACATGCATCAATGAACATAGATCAGACATCAAAACTAAGAAGGATACTAATGCCTTATATTGGCACAATCAACATCCTGATGCACAATTCTCTTTTATAATTATAGATAGAATTCTGGGTGATCGTAGTAATCCCCAGGGATGGCATAAAATACTTACTCATAAGGAACAACATTGGATCATTACATTGGGTGCCCTATTCCCTCCAGGACTAAATGACCATTTATAAATATGAGGATTTAGGTTGGTACAATTTATGTTCTATGTTTTTTAAATATATTGATTTGGACACCTTATTTACATTATGGATCATTATGAATATTTGTTTATAGTTATCTGCTTGCCTCTATTTCTCATATTTTTTCATAGTCTTTTTAATGTGTCATGTAGGGTCTGATGGAGGAGAACAAAAGGCATATGGACATGCCAGATGCGATCATAGCAGAAGGAATTATATTGGAACACTGGACTAAGCACGGATTTTCGAATTCGGCCATATTATCAATTGTTAACCACATGTTTTCTGTTGGAACATTTATTGGCTTTTTTTCAGGCTTTGGATGTGATGTTCTTTATGGTTATGATAGCCTGTATGATATATGTTCTTATCATAACTATACCACAAGTGATATGTATCTACTTATCTGCAATTTAGCTCAATGTGTTGGGGTCAGTTTATAACATATTTTTAATTTTTTTAATTTTCAATGTTCTATTTATTTTTATGTTTAACTTGTCTTTATATTTGCCACATATTGTCCAGATATGGTTGCATTTACTCATTATGTATAACAGTAGTTTAAATTTTGGGTTCTTTTTCTTTAAATATTTACTGGTGGCATTTTCCATCCTTCTCACAGGTGGGGTGTGTCTATAAATTGTTGGGATTTTTGGAGACTTTTTCATACACTGAAGAAGGCATTGGTTGCCGAAACCGGTCTGTTTAATAAAGGGTTATTTTTTAGCCATTCATATGTATTGGACATAATTATTTTTCACTTCAGAATCGTACATTGCTGGCCTCTCTTTGTTTATTTTGTGTAGTCAGCCAGAGTTTGTACAAGAATGAGTGGAGATGCACAAGTGGAAGTGTTTGAATTAACAAGTCAATTAGCTCATGAAGTTCAAAGTACATATTCCATTTACAACTCCTGATGTGTTTATGTACAGTAAATGGCTTGAACGAATACCCAGCCTTAGTATCTCATTTGAATACACAATACATGTGACAACAATAACTATTGGAATCAATCAGAAGAGGTCAGAAAAGATTGGGAAGATAGATTAGGTATGCAATTCACAAAAAAGATGGAAAGACATGTATGGCTCCCAAATGTGCAACATAATCCAGACGATTTAGGATTCTTGCTTGGAAATGTTTGCATGGATACTTTTATACCCCAAAAGATGTTTGCGCAGGTAGATGGCAAGTGTTTGGAGATGTGATAAAAAAGAAAGAGGTAACCAGGAACATATGTTTTAGGAGTGTAATGAGTTGTCAGACTTCCCTACAGAGGATTCTGTCAGGTATATTGGGCAAGCAAATGGGTGGAACTAAGGAATTTTTTTAGCTGGGATGCAGGATCTGAATTGCCTAGACAGCAAGGCTTTAAGTTTGATTCTGGTACCTGGAAAAAAAAAATACTAGAAAATGGAAATCAAAATATAACAGCGATAAAAGAACAGAAAGTAGGATTTTTAGAAAAGGGTAGGAGTAAATTACATAGAAAAATGGAAATTGGTTTTACAGTACATGCAGAAAAATGTTTTGGAGGAGGAATTAAGTTAAAGAGAAGAATGGAATTGAATAATTTATGTACTGTTGCTTAGTTTATAGGATAAATGACAATATATGCAACATATAATGTTTGTAAATGTGACCTTACTAACGTGGTTTGATTATTTTTGTATAGTAAGTTTACCTGTGTCACAAGTGTAATAAAGGTATTAAAAAAAGAATATTGCAGAACAGGTAAGGCTTTGTATGCAGATGTGTTAAAATTTGTGAAGCATGTATAGCCTTCTGTATGCATTTTTTTGTTAGGGACAAGAGTAGGATCTGAAGTATTGTGAGATATGCAGATGCTTAGTAACATAACTGTCATTGTCTGCAGCCTTGGCTGTACACAGAGTAGCAGAACATTTAAAAAAATGCTTAGCAATCTTCTTGGGCAAGTAATCTTGAAATATTTATTTCTTGGGTAAGATTTGATGTTCATTTTAGGGATCACTACTGTAGTGTTATTTTTCCCTGGAATCTTTTTTTTTTTTTGTAAAAACTTTTTATTGAATTTTAAGCAACAATTATAACAAAGCTAAACAATCAACTAATACAAGTAGAACTATACAAAGTCCATAACAGAGGCAATTTCTAGATATTATTAAGTTTTAACCATGACATTTGTTTGTGTAACATTTGATGTTCTTGCTTGAGAAGTTTATATTTCCCTATTACATACATTTTTTTGCTAAATAAATGAATTCTGAAAATGAGAGGATGCTTTTACTTTTCCAATTTATTATGATAACTTTCCTTGCAATAGTAAGAAGAGACCAGAGGAGAGGCACTTGTGTTCTCAGAATGGAGTCTGGGATTGGTGTGTTAAACAATAAGAATTAATTAGTAGTTATATCACAATTATCGACCACAATGCTTTAGTGAAATTCTTGAAATCTATCCAAAACAGAGCAACCATTTTACACTCTAAGACCATGTGAATCCAATTTGTATTTAATGCTACTTCACACCTCCAACACTTGACATTATCTTTTTTGTATATTAGAGCAATTTTGTGTGGAGTTGAGAAACTTCTGTATAAGTACTTCTATGTAAAAATTCTCCAATAAAGGGATGAAACTGTATTACTAATAGATTTGAAAATGTCTTATTAGCATCTGAAAACATTTCATTATTTATCTTTGTGGAATAGTTTCAATAAGACGCATCAAAAACCAAAAATTCAGATCTCAAAACCTCATATATAATTGATAGAGATTATTTATTTTTATTTTCTAAACTAAGGTCTTAAAGAAGAAATCTAATATCTTAGGAATTACCTTTGAATTTATATTTAATGTTAATTGTATCTCATTGCTGATACATTTTTTAAATATTTGTAGATTTAACCAATTGTTTTACCTTATATGTTACCAGGAGATAATTAGCTTCATGTAAATTATTATTGTTTAAAAACTGATGCCAGAATTTTGAACTATTGTCATCTATTTCTCTTATTTTATGTAAGTTAAATGACTCCTAGACAGTCCTTAGTGAAAGCAATGGGAAGCATTAGGTATAATACATTTTTAGTAAGGTAATTACTATGCATTATATTCCTAAAATTAGTTAAAATATAGTTAATAAAGGGGGTGAAAGTAGGTTTTTGTGTTAATACTGAAAACTTTTATAACCAAGTACATTTTGTCAGTATCTGAAAGTAAATTATTATTTACTTCTGGAATGTTGATTGATAGTAAGACTAATTTATGAATGATTTTCTAATTTGAAGTATAACTGGAATTTAACCAATGTAACTTAAGAATAACAGATTTAGATTATAATTCAACATTATGAAAATCAGTTCCACCATCTTCCCAACTTTTGACATGCCAATGAAATGCTATTCTTGGTTTTTGCAGATGCCATAAAAACTTAAGTAATAATTTATTTGATTAATCGTTTTTTAGATGGAGAAGCAATCAATGACTGTATAAGAAATAGAAATTTGTCTTCCATTGTAAAAGCATTTTATTCCAATCATCTAAATGTTTCCTTGTGTTTATTAAGCATTTATAATTTACTGTTGCTGCTTCACACCAACTAAATTGTATAATTACTCCTAGATATTTAAACTGTTTGCCTAATTAAACTCCTTATGTTTTTATAGAAATACTTATTTTATTTAACAACACGGTTTCAGTCTTATGATTAAAACTTAAGCATGAAATTTTCTCAAAAAGTAACATGTTCTAGAGAAGAGTCATTTCTCCAATTGTCAATAAAATATCATCAACAAAAAGCTGCATCTTAGAGCAATATTTTTTATCAGTGGAGCATTCTTTTATCTTTGGGTTTGCTATAATAAATTTCGCAAAAAGTTCAGTTTATAAGGGAAACAACAAAGGAGACAATGGGTATCCTTGCTTTGTGCCTTTTAATATTTTTAGAGGACTTGACAAAAATGATTCAGTTTTAACATAGGATATCAAATTCTCATATAATTTATTCATTGTCAGTGAATTCTATTGAAAAATTATATTTGAGTACTTTAAATATATCCAATTAATGGAATCAAAAACTTTGTCTAAGTCTAAGCTTATGACTGAAAGTTCTTTCTTTTTCTTTTTGATTATGTCAATCAATGAGAAAAGTCTAATGACATTATCCTGAATTTTCCTATTTAGAATGAAGTCTGTTTGATCATCAGCAATTAGCCTTGACATCATTTGATTCAATCTTATAGGATCATAGGAAATAGGCTATTGCCCCTGAGGCCCTTACAAGCCTAGCCAAGAATTTAGCCCATGTTCCAACAAGTCATCACCCGATGCCATTGTCCAGCAGGGACATAGGTGAAAACTCAGGGGTGTATTTTCTGTTCCCCATCCAGTTATCCAGGTTGCACTTAAAAGGGTTAATGGGGTACTCTGTTTGATGTGGAGAGGGAGTCTGTTCCACAAAAGAGGGAGTCTTTGGGACACAAATTTGTCCCACCAACAAGTCCTATTGATGTCACAGACCAGGTTGAGGTCACGCATGTGGGTTACTCGAGCAGAGCTTGACTTACTGATATGCAGCAGTCTCATCAAGGTGGGGTCTGAGATTGTTTTGTATGCCAGACAGAGGTCACCTCTAATGAGTAAGTAGGAGACTGAGTAGAGGGACAGGGCCTTTAACCTACCTGTGTAGGGTATAAGTTTGAGGCCCTGGATTCTCCTGGTGAGGAACCTCTATGGTATCTCCAGCTGCTGCATGTGCCTTGTGAGGTACATGGTGAAAGGGGCATTGTACTCAATAATGGGTCTTATAAGGGAAGAATACAGGGATGTTATGACCACCTTGTCCCTGGATGAGATACCCTTACTAATGAGGTGGGCCATGTAGAAAGCTTTCTGTACAATCGAGGCAGTATAGTGGTCAAAAGTTAGTTTGCTATCAACCTGATTGCCCAAGTCCCTCATGACTGATTGCGTGTTTAAGACCTTATTATTAATGTGATAATTTGTGGGAACATCACTCTCCCCAAAGGGGATGATGCATTTTTTTGGCATTCAGTTTGAGGCCATGTTTCTGGAACCAGTCATATGTTTGGGTGAGACTGTCTTGGAGGACGTCCACATCACTAGTGAAACTGATGACAGCACCCAGTTTGCAGTCATCTAGAAACGTGATCAGCCATAGCCCACTGGTTTTGGTCTGCACCTCAGAAAAGTATATCCCAAACAACAGAGGCCCCAAGACTTATCCCTGGAGTACACCGCTCATTACGGGTCTATTGCTTGAGGTGGCTTCCCCCATTTTGACTAGGTGGGTTCTATCAGTGAGCCAGTTTGCTACCCATCTGGTAACATATGGATTGATGCCTAGTTTAGAGAGTTTATCTGTTATACCTGAGTGGGGAATAGTATCAAAGGCTTTGGGCAGGTCAAGGTAGGTAGTGTGCACCGTCTTCCCCTCATCCATGGCTTTGGTGACCGTCTCACAGAAGTCGACCAGATTTCACAGGCATGACCTCCCCTTGACAAAACCAAACTGTGTGGGATCAAGTGTTTGGATGTTGTCCTTGTTAATGAGGTCCATGATAACCCATTTCATGGCCTTGCAGGTCAGGCTAATTAGGCTGATGGGTCTATAAATTCCTGTATCGGTGGATGCTCCACCTTTATGAAAAGGAATGACAGTATCTGTCCTCCACTTGGCTGGGACAAAGCCGATACTCTGGCTTTGATTGAATATGGTGCCTAATGGTGCTGCAAGTTCTTGCCTGAGTTCATGTAAGATGCAGCCTGGGATGTTACTTATCGGGTCCCATGGAGGCTGTATTTTTTGCCTTTGAGAGGGCAGTGATGACTTGCTCCCTAAAGATAAGGGAAGGGGGCAGGTGCTGGGGATGTCCTGATTTACTGATGGGGGGACAGAGGGTTGAAGTTTTCACTGAACCTGTCTGCCAGCAGGTTGGCTATATCTATGGCATTTGTGTATGTGGTGTCATTGCCCATCAGTTCTGAGCAGATCTGAGTGCTTCCTCTGAGATTGCAGACATATGTGAAGAAAGCTTTATGATTGTCTTTAGTAGATGTGGCCAGTTTAGACTCAAATTTGCTTTGGAGGATTTCACTAGTGTTCTTATTTGCTTGTTCAGGCTAAGGAGAGATTGCTTCCAATTAGGCACCTCCTCCTTCTTGGTCCTGGACAGCAATTTTTTTCCTTTCATTATAGAGTTTATTTGTTGCAGACGCCCACCAGACAAGTTTACTCTTCCTTGAAGTGGATGATTTCATCCTGTCGGGTATTCCTGATTCCATCCAGCTATATAATTGCTCTTTTAGGACTTTGGTATAGGTTTGGACACATGTGCCAGTTCCTGTGAAGGGGAGGGAGCTGTGAAGCTGTTTATACTTTATACCTTCCTTCAAGAGGTTGTAATCAGCTTTGGAGAAGTTTTTTTGTTTGACCCTAGCTAGGGAGGTTGGGAGAAATGGTGACTTCGAAAGTGACCGCTTGTGGTCGGATCTTACCATGGATCATGACACTGTAGGAATTTTGCTGTGGTTACTCATGTTGGTTAATACCAAGTCTAAGATATTTTCACCTCTTGTGGGGGTGTCGACTAACTGGTCCAAGGCATTTACATTGACAAAGTCAAGGAATCTCTGGGCATTTGTGTTTTGGCATGAATATTTCTTCCAATCTAGGGTTGGATAGTTAAAATTTCCCAGGATCAGGGTAAAGGGTTGAATCTTGATAGATTTAAAGAGGTCCAGCTAAGTGGAGTGGGCATCTTGAGTCAAGGTTGGGGTCCTATAGATACTTATAATTTGAATAGAGGTCTTGTCAATTGTTAACTGCACCTGGAGTGTCTCCTATGTGTCATACTGTTTGACCAGACTACACTGGCTCTCTGATTATGTAGCCCAGGCCCAGGCAACCTGACCTTGAGCAGTATCCTACCTTCACCTAGAATGATGCCACAATACAGTGATAAGATGATAAACAGAAATAAGTTAATCACCGTTGCAATGTTCAAAGAAGTCAATGATTGTCTGCTGCCTGGGCGATCCAACAACAAGCCGGCTGCCATGAGGGCAAGGCTGGGCTGTCACCCCACTAAGGGCTTCCGGCTATTGGCCTTGCCTTTGCCAGGTGGCTTTTTAGTTTTAAGGCTCTTTTTAAACCTACAACCTAGAACCTAGAAAGGAAAAAACTAAAAAACCCACAAGGCTCAATGCAAGTCACCGAATCTCCAAGATGCAGCACTTTCGGTACACAGAAGTTCCATCTCAAGATCGATGTCTGTGCTGTGCTGCTTCTACCTGGGGAGAGGCTCCTGAGAGCACCCCAGCCATAACAGGTTTCACCTCATATATCATGCGTTCGGCCCCAAAATCCGCCACACACCAAGAAAGGAGAGTGTCCATCCGGATAGAAAGGACACACACCAACAGGTTGGTGTAGCATGCACAGCATCGGAGACCAGGTGCACAGGCAACGCATGGTTGCTGCGCTTAGACCATCCAGGTAGCATAGCAAGTAACACCCTCTCAAAGAACTGTCACTCATAACCTTGGACCCTACATTGGAACAGAAAACTCATCTCCCTCCACCAAAACACTAAAACATTATCTGACTAACTAATTAGACGAACACTCTATGACTTAAGACACCAATTACCCTAAATACTCTGGGTTCATAAACTCAAAGCCCAAAGAACACTGGACAACCAGAACACAAAGAGATAAAAACATATGCATGGAACATCACCATCCCATCCCCACAGAAATCAAATAACTTTCCCGAATATCATCAATGGAATGAGATCATCGGCTTCATCAATGCTGATACCTACATTGGTGAGATCAGATCCCACCTGAAACTAAAAGAAAACCATTGAAAAACTACTCAAAGAAACAAAAAAACTTAGTGAAAAAAAACTTTCTCCTTTATTGACCTAAAGCTAAACTCAAAACATTACTCCAAAGCCTCTGAATGCCAGAATGCCTTCCTACAGCACCTACAGGACTGCATGGATCAGGCAATCCCAAACAAAAAAAAGAAGCTCTGTACCAAAGGCACCCATCAGTCTGGTGGACTCACACCCATAAGGAGGCTATACAAAATGAGAGACTCTACTACAAAAAAGGGCAAAATACTTGAAAAGAAGCTAAGAAAAAGATCATTATAAGTAAAACTAAGGCTCTCATAAAAATCATCAAAAAAATAAAATTTCCTCAAAAAAAGGACTCTAAAGAGAGAATCATAAGGTCTTTAGAAGCTATGTTCTTAAAGAGAGGAGGAACCTCAGAAGATACTGTTAAAAGAAAGAATTAGTTCAAAAAATTACACACATTACACCAACATAGCAACAGACAGGTTCGGTACTGTGCCCCCCAGTCCCCCCTCCCCCCCCCCAATCTGAGATTCCAGAGCCCCCCATATGCCCCATCGCCCCAACGCCCAGGAACTGCCTCACTAAGGCAAAAACACAACATCCATGGGACGGATGGTGTGCAGTCGGTGTAATGTGCTAAATAGTGAATTCAGAGAATTAAACATTATTAGGACAGCTGTTTAATCTTAGCCTCACCTCAGGATTCACCCCAGGATCACGTACTCAGTGCATGTGTGGTCCCACTTCATAAGGGCGGTGCCTCCACAGACCCTGGCCCACCCCACCTTGACAAGCCTTATCTTATATCTAAAGCCTTATCTCAGGATGGGACTCATAAACAAAGACATAGGAAATACATAGGCTTGGATCCAACCCATCAAACAGTTTTTGTTGGCAGAAATCCTGCCTGCCCCTTTAAACTTGGTTGACTTTGAGACAGTCACAAGGCCATTAATGAGGAAAAAGCAGTCCATACAGCCTACCTACCCCTGGCAAGACCCTTTAGAGCTCCCCCCCACTCAGGTATCAAAAAAATCATCAGCTGAATGTAAAACCACACATCATCACAAGATGACCAAACTGGCTAAGTAATAGAACCCCTACAGGGTCAGAGTTGCTGAGTTGGGTCAGAGTTCAAAGAGTCACAAGTGGTGTCCCACAGAGTAGCTCAGTCCTGGGTCACTCTTTGTTGGCCTACTTTTCTGAAGTACAAGCACACAAACACAGGACATGGCTGGGAGCTGACAAAGTGACTTGCAAACTGGAAGCCATAGTGAAGCGCTAAACATCTGACACAGATATCCTCAGAGAAGGGCCTCGGATAACTGGTGCCAGTGCCATGGCCCATAGTGCCAGAGTTAAGCGCCAAAATGATATAAATTAACCTTTGGAAAACAAAGGTTACCTAGCTACCATATAGGTGGGTACCACCTGCAACACAGAAAGTCATCAGAGATCTGGGGACCAGGTTGGACAGTAGTAGCCTTTTTTGACCCTCCTTTTGTTAAGTAGTAGGAAAGAAACAATTCATATCACCTGATCATGAAGGGATTCATCACTAGATCATCAAGGGAGGTCATAGGTCCCCTGTACTCATCACTCATTAGACCTATGATTTGAGTACAATGCCCCGAATCAGTATGAGACCAGACACCTGCTGCAGCAGAAAGGAAAGGCCTCAAAGCCTCAAAAAAGGGATAAGGGGTCTAAAATATGTCTTATGCTGCCCGACTGAAAAGAACTCCAGCTCTATTCATCTCATCTTCGCTTTTAACTCAGGTGACCTGTGCCTGACATATAAGGCCCATATCAAACCCAGATTGATGAAATATGCTTCACCTCAAAAATCTAGATCCAGATTCCTCCAGAGACTCCCTATGCCTATGCTGTGGAACAAAATCACGGAGGCCCAGAGCACCTCTCTGGCCTTGTTCAAAGGAATCTTGACCAATGGATGGGAGATTGCAGATATACCCCAGGATTACTTCAGTGTCACGCCTAGAGGTGCATATGTCTTTTATATATATTGCAACTCCACCTCCTTTTGCTTTGCTGCACACAGTTTGGGATCTGAATGTATGATAAGATGAGTAACCTGGTATGGCTAGGGTGCTCTCCCCAGCTTTGAACCAGGTTTCTGTGACTACACAAATGTCAGCATCTTTTAGGGTTAAGAATGCTTGCAATGAGTGCAGTTTCATGTTTAGGCTCCTAGCATTTAGCAGCATGCCTTTAATTTACGTTTTGATGAAATTTTCATATTGGTAATTTTGACCTTATGGCATTGCCCAAAAAAATCACTAAGGGAGAGGCAAAAGCTTTTCCCAGTAGCCTGAAGCCCAAGGGAGACAGATGCAGGCCGTCTCTGGAAAAGCATCGTGGTTTGCCAGTCATGTCATCCCAGGCTGTCAGGTACTGGATCCCCTTGGAATGACACCAGAAACTAAGCCAATTGTTAAAGTCAATCATTTTCTGTTTGTATTGAGACATCATTCTGGGTGATGGTAGGATGCTGCTTAAGGCTAGGGACATACCTGCCTGGGACACACATTCAGTGAGCTCAATCATGTCTCTCTTCATATAGTCCAGGGAGGTACGTCTCAAGTCAATCACACCAACATGGATTATGACAGAGTCATAACAGCACCCACTGAGACCCTTGAGTGCATGGGTGGTGTGTCGGATTCTGGCACCTGACAAACAACTAACCATGACTTTCTCCTTATCCAGCCTGATGAGGGGCACATCTGCATGTCTCACAATGGAGTCTCCTATGAATAATATGTTGGTTTTATGTTTAGGCCTTAACGGCTCTGAGACACAGGTGTGTAAACTCTGTGTGGTGTGGTGGGCAGTGGAGTTCACTTATGGTTTTGCCTCGCAGGTCTGTTGTTTGGGTATGTTTTTGTTTAGGACCTCAACATATGTGGGGGGGGGGTGTTGTGTAGGTGTGGGTGGTGTTTGAGGTGTGGTGTTTGTATTAACCTTCGTAGTGCCAGATATACTGGCTTGTTGGGGGAGAGAGCAATGACTCTAGGTTCTTGATGTAATTGCATCTCTCACAAATTGAGTTCCTAGGTGGTAGTAGAAGAGGTTTGCCAATGTACATGAGTCAGTTGCTACACTGTCTCAGGTTGCCCATATCAACCTGACTGGCAGGAAAAAACGTAGGAAATCGTTCATCCATATTTGTCAGAAACTGAAGGAGAGAGGCCAGAGAGAGCTAAGAGGGTAAAGGGTGGAAGGTTTAAGAGTAGTACTTCTAGGTAATCACACAAGTGCTGCTAAGAGAAAATTTGTAGCTGGAATACCTCAAAAAGGGTTAAAAACCATGCAGCTGCAGCAAACCTGTATCTAGGCTTTGCTACTCAATTTAAGTTTAAGTACACCGTAAAACTCACAAAGAAGCACAGATTAACCACTTACAGACAAAAGACAGAACTCACAGTATGAAAAAATACAGTTAAACAGTAACAAAATTCAGTAAAATGCAGTTAAACAGTAATGAATTGCAGTAAATAGCAATGAAATATAGCTCATCAGTAAATTGCTTTAAAACAGTGCAAATGTAATAAATTAGCTCACAGTCATAATAGTAAAATGAGCTCAAATAAAGCCGCAATTCAGTAGAATACTGTTATCAATTTAATAAGACTACCTGCAAGCAGTACCAAATGTGGCAAACTAAATGCAGTTGAACTCCTAGCCACAAGCAGCAAAATGTAGGAAGAGGCACATTATAGTAGAAAGTGAGGGGACAGAAGATAATTCAAGGTTGAGAAGGTACAGGGGTGGGCCTTCACAACTTATCTCACTGTACAAAGTAGAATGAGCTGATGTAATGGGAATGGGGGGAGTGTCCAATATCAGATTTATAGTAGAGGTGGGCAACTCGAAGCCACCATGCTTTAATACCACAACAGCAGCTGGGCACATGGGTCGGGTACACAACATCAGAACAGAGGTAAAGACTGAATTCACTAAGTCTAAAAAACAGTTGCATGCTTTAAACAGATATGCAGCAGATGTTTTTAGTTAATCAGAAGTGCAGAAAACAGTTGAAAATAAGCAGTTGTACCCAACACTTTAGTCATAGGTGACTCTATAGTCAGGCACGCTGATGTCCCACTCACCAGGCTGAACAAGGAGAAAATGACAGTCAGCTGCCTGTTGGGTGCCAGGATCCACCACATAACACATGCACTCAAGTCACTCCACAACAAGAACAAATATGACTCTGTCATTGTCCATGTTGGAGTGAATGACTTGGGACATACCTCCTAGGACTACATGAAAAGAGACATGAAAGAGTTCTCGGATCATGTGGCCTAGGCAGGTATGACCCTAGCACTGAGTAGCATTCTGCCTTCGCCCAGAATGATACCACAATATAACGACAAAATTATTGTCTTCAACAATTGGCTAAGCTTCTGGTGTCATTCAAAGGGGATCCAGTATCTGTCTGCCAGGGACGGCATGATCGACAGACCACGATGCTTTGCCAGATATGGTCTGCACCTGTCGCCCCTGTGATTCAGGTTACTGACTAAGGCTCTTGCCACCCCTATGGTGCCTTTTTTAGGCAAAGTTCAAAGGACAAAACCACCATCATAACAGGTGCAAGCATGCAAAATCTGAAGGTAATGCTACTCAATGCTAGAAGTCTAAACCTCAAAATGCACTCTCTCGAGGCACTCTTAAAAATGGAGAATATCGATATCTGTGCAGTAACTGAGACCTGGTTCAAGGCTCCAGAGAACACCCCTGCAATACCAGGCTACAACTCTTACCACACTTTTCGGTCACCAAACCAGGATTGAAACACTAAAGGTGGAGGACTGTCCATATCCACCAAGGAAATCCCCACACCAGGCTAGTTACCCAACACAATGCGTCTGAAATTCTCCAGGTGCAGCTAACACTAGGTAAGACTGCAATCCAAATTGTAGCTTGCTACAGATCCCCCAACATGCCCCAAGATTCTCACTACACCTTTCTAAACATACTGGAAAATATTAAGATACAACCAAACACCCTAATATTGGGTGACTTCAACTACCCTGCCATTACCTGGGAAAACTACTCATGTATCAACACCTTTGCTCAACGGTTCTTGGAATTCATAAATTCCAACGCCCTGGATCAACTAATCCATTGTCCCACCAGGGGCTCCAATATCCTAGACCTGGTCATTACCAACATGGGAAATCGATGCTCGCCACCTCTGGTCACCCCTTCGTTGGTCAGGTCAGACCATAAGCTAATCACCCTTAACATCCACATCCCACCCCCACCCCCCAGTAAGAAAACCTCCATAACAAACTTCTCCAAAGCCAACTTCATGCTACTCAAGTCAGAAGTGACAAACTTCATGACAACCATGCAGACGGGAACTGAAAGTTCAACTTCTGAGTCCTACACTAAGGCACTGTATGAGCACATCCACTCATGCATGAATCGTGTCATCCCAAACAATACCAAGATGCTCTCCTCCCAAAAAATGAAGCCACTCTGGTGGTCCCCTGCCATAAACAAACTTTACAACAAAAGGAAGAAACTGTTGCAGGAAAGAGGAAAATCCCAGGATGCAAAAAACTCCCTTACCAGCCTCAGTAAGAAGCTGAGATCCCTCATAAAATCCTCCAAAGCTAGTTACAAAAATAAAATTGCCAAAGATTCCAAAGACAACCATAAGGCATTCTATAACTATGTCAAGAATCTAAATGGCAATGCTCAGATCTGCTCTGAGCTACAACAGAATAGCATTAAATATACTGATAGTCAAATTCCACAAAACCGTAGACGAGTAAAAACAAGAATAAGGCACAGACTCCTTGCTCCAGCACAAGCAAATAAGTACTTCAGTTGAAATTCAAAAATTAATAGCTTGAAGCTTGAGTAATCTGAACGCAATTTTATTGTTGAAGCGTTTTCGCCATGCACACTAGCACAGCTTCTTCAGAGAACAAACAACGAATTTAAACTAAGTCAAGCTTTTAAACCTTGAAAAAGGAAATGATGTCATGACAGTTTTAAATTTTGCTACAAAGCGAAATACATATAGCAATCTAAAATGCCATAGACCAAATACAAGGTAATCTTAGGGGTGGCCCTATTCCATTGCTTCTCGAAATATGTGAGCTTGAATGGCAACTTAGAACAGACGCATTCAATTACCCTGGACTGAATGAGAACTGCAATATTATTGCAGTCCTGAAAATGAGGAGTTACTTAAGATAACCGTCTAACATTTTTCATAATTACACTTATTGTTTTTTATTTTTACAATAGTAGGTGTAAGTGTATTCTTGCTAGTTAAGCAGATTTTAATTAATTTTTTGTCAACTGAGCATAAAGTTGACTTTTTTAGGTATTAGGTCTCCATTTGTACTTTAGGATCTTCTTAGTTTTTTAATCAATTTCTTAGAATGTTTGTTTATTAAATATGTTCTCTAGATCGTCCAGAATGGCCACGACAATACTTAGAGACTAAAGTTGTTTTTATTATTAGGTTTCATAACCATTGAGTATTACTTTTGTATTCATGTGTTTTTAACATCATTCTACATCATACATGCATGAATTTTAGATTGCTATATGTATTTCGCTTTGTAGCAAAATTTAAAACTGTCATGACATAATTTCCTTTTTCAAGGTTTAAAAGCTTGACTTAGTTTAAATTTGTTGTTTGTTCTCTGAAGAAGCTGTGCTAGTGTGCATGGCGAAAACGCTTCAACAATAAAATTGCGTTCAGATTACTCAAGCTTCAAGCTATTAATTTTTGAATTTCAACTGAAGTACTTATTTGCTTGTGCTGGAGCAAGGAGTCTGTGCCTTATTCTTGTTATTAAATATACTGATCCCAAGGATACCGCCAATATCCTGGCAGATCGATTCATTGCCAACTTCACCCCCTCTCACCCCCTAAATGGCACATCTCAATACCGGAAGATTGCCAAATTCCAGTAATAACGTCCTCACAGGTAAAAAACACACTCTCCAAAGCTAAGAATACAGCCTCCATGAGACCAGATGACATCCTGGGCTGTGTACTACATGAACTACAAAATGAATTGGCACCTCATCTAAGTATCATGTTTAATCATAGCCTCACCTCTCAGGCTTCATGCCCACTGAGTGGCGCACAGCTACAGTTATCCCACTCCACAAGGGGGGATCCACCTTGGATCCCAGGAACTACTGCCCCATCAGTCTGACGAGCCTGATCTGCAAGGCCATGGAATGTAATATCATGGAACTTATAAACAAACACATTGGCAACCTTCAAACACTGGACCCCACTCAGTTTGGGTTCGTGAAGGGCCGATCTGTCTCCTGAACCTGATTGACTTCTTTGAATCAGTCTCCAGAGCCGTGGATGAGGGTAAAGCGGTCCACACAGCCTGTCTGGACCTCACCAAGGCCTTTGACACCACCCCCCACTCTGGAATCATAGATAAACTTACTAAGCTGGGCATTAATCCCTACATCACTCGATGGGTTGCCAACTGGCTTGCT
Organism: Protopterus annectens; assembly: GCF_019279795.1. Lineage (NCBI taxonomy): Eukaryota > Metazoa > Chordata > Ceratodontiformes > Protopteridae > Protopterus > Protopterus annectens. Next base: position 1,830,734,617 of record NC_056741.1, read on the forward strand.
GACAGAACTCACACTGTAAAAGTAGCTGACTCCAAATCCAGCTCCAGACAAGTGACAAGTGGAGTACCTCAGGGTTCAGTCCTGGGACCACTCATGTTTGGCATCTACTTCTCTGAAGTACAGGCCAATACTAAGGGACTCTGGCTAACAATGTTCGAGATGGGTTTATCTACTGCTTCATAATTTTTTCTGAAGGTTTCTAATATAGCCTTTAAATCTGTCATGCTTTTAATTTTACTTCCTATGTTACATGTAGTTTCTTTAATATGGTTAATATTTTTACTCCTTTTGATCTAATCGCTAATCTATGTAAATTTTTTGGGTTAACAGAATATGATTGTAATTTAAGTTTATCTGAGTTTATTGAAATGTTATGATTCAATATATCTACATATTTTTGATTTCATTGTTTTTTATTATGAGTTTGTACTTGTATCATTAACTTTTAGATGTAGCTTTAAGGTATTAATTTTTGTCTGTAAATTAATTAATTCCTTATCCCACTCTTTTCTTTTATTTAAATACCAACTTTTGATTCTTCCGTATAAGTATACTTTTAGTGAAACCCACAGGATAACATCAGAAGTTAAACCCTGGGATTTTCTGAAGGAAAGTTTCTGATCTTATATGACTTAAAAGCTTTCAGGACATCATCCACAAACTTGCCTCTTCTTCCTCATTGGCTTGGCATTTGGCTTGAAAGAGGAGAGCAGTTGCATCCGTATTCTTTTTCTTCTTCCACAACGATGCAATCTTTTGTCAGTCTGCTTTTTCTAAGGGTCTTTCTGTTTGACTTCCACAGAAAAGTACCCAGTTTGGAAACATTTAGGCAGTTATAAATGACTGGATTTGAGTGAAGTTTTTTGGGGTGACTTATGTCCTCAAAAAGGAGTTCCAACAGTGTGTGTTTGTCTGGAAAGGTAATTCCAGCAAAAGATATCCTCTAATATTGTCTTTTTCCTAGGGTGAGGGGCATCTGTTTTTTTTTTTTTTTTTGTGCAGGTACTGTGCCATATTTAGAGGAGAGGTTCCAGTTTGTTGTGCCCCTGAGCTTCATGGGCTACTTAGATCAGATAAAGCTATGGCCATTGGTGCAACCTAGCAAAAAAAAACATGAAACTTGTTCCTCTGGTTTCCAGACAGAAATGATGTGTAAGATGGAGTGTTTCAAGGACATTTCCAAAGCAGATTCAGCAGGCAGACAGCGAAAGGATCCAAAAGATTCTGTCAGTTCTGCAAAGACCTAACAACTTTAATTCCTCTAGACCCACATCTTTTAGGTATAGAATTTCCTGTTCTGACCTCTCTGTAGGCAGACGGTGGGATTCAAAGTCTGGCTGCTGCATTGCTGATCTCTGAGGAGAGATACTGAGATGCCCATACCTGTTACTAGTTTGTGTGCACCAACAGAAGACATACTCCTCTCAAAAGAATTTTGATGCTCCACCTGTATCCTATATGTATCAATGTATAGTCCAATGATTTTAATAGACAAAAGTCAAGAAAACATGTTGGAAAAATTTTGTAGGACCCACAAACCTGAGGCTGTGCTTCCCACTGGCAGCATAGAAATGATACCAGAGGCCAAGGCTTTGGCCGTCAGCCTTTGATAATAAAGGATTCGCTGAAGTGTATGTTTTGGCCTGACAAAGGATCAGACCTCTGTCCACATAGTCTTCTTGTAGGATGGTATAGCTTCTGAACCAGATCTTCCCCTATTTCCCCAAGGTCAACTATATGTCCAGTGCTGTTTGGGAGCTGCTTTTAGTTGCAAAATGCAAATGTGTATTACACTAAAGACCAGTACTAAAGCAGCAGAAAAAAAAATCAATAACAGCTGTAAACAAACAGATAACAGCAATAGCGATAAAAGTCCTGTGCTAAATGCATGCATACATTGAAACATCAACACACAGTGCAAGAAACTGTGATGAGTGCAGGCAGGCTGCTCTCTTTGGTGTGCTTTCCTTACTTGCATATGCAGGATCTTTGTATAAAAGTGTCATCTTGCAAAAGCACACTAGGGCTATTAGCCAAGTATATATGGTCTATCCCTTGGGCCTAGCTTTACACATACCCGGTTCCATATCAAGGGCAAGGGTGTGATATGGGAGCCCTCCTTCCCTGGTTGTACAGCTTCTGCTATATCTGATTTTAACATCATAGCATACTTTCATGGGAAAGTCTTTCACTTATCACAAGCTCCCAATATAGGCAACTTTCACTTAGAATCTATGTAGAAGCCTGGTAAGCACAAACAAGTGCAGCACCCTTTCCCTGTAAAGTGACACTTCTGATCCAAATAGAAGGTACCTCAGTAGCCAGACACTTGCTTTTAAGGGCAGCAAAAGGCCTAGCACCATCCCATCTAACTTAGTAGCTTGCCAGATCAGGACAATCTGTTTTATACCCCAAATGTATGGTATGTATCTGCTGTTGCAACCTGACATCCCAGATTGGATGTATCCCTTCCTAGCCATTCTTTGGGTGGTCCAGTATTCTTCCGATAACAGTATCATGTGAATCAGTACCTGAGAAAGTGAACCAAATTATGTAAAAGTTGTATCTAGGCTGAAATTGTTGAAAAAAACAGCCTTGCCTAAACTCAGCCTAATGCCACTGAAACGTTATGTATATGTTCCTGATTGCTTTCCATGGCTTCCTTATTACTCCTAAAATGTATCAGTTGTAGCTGAGAACCCATGAGTGTTGAAGCCAAAGAAGCCCATCTTACCTCTTGCTTAATAGTACCTTCCTTCCAGCCCCTCTTTCTGCAACACCAAGCAACCCTATATGAGGATCAGAGAGAGAGAGAGAGAGAGAGAGAGAGAGAGAGAGAGAGAGAGAGAGAGAGAGAGAGGCCTTATCTGTAGGTAATTTCAGAAAACACTGGTTGGCAAATTAAGTGCCACAAAGTATATCCTACCTTCAGTGACCACCAATAGCTGACCAGTCTTCTCCAAACCATTATCTGACCACCCCCCACCAGGTTTTATTTCCCCTCAGTCTTCAGGGTTGGATTACATCAAATTGGAGCCCGTTTATTCAAAAGTCTAACCTTAGAAAACTCTTTCATGATTTCTTAAGATTCAAATGCGTTCACTAAAGTATGCTAAACTGGCAAGTTGTGGGAAAGGGTCTTGCAATATTAAGTGACAGTCTTATGCATTGTACTTCCCAACAGCTTTGCTTATGTGGTTGCCCACAACACGGTTTTCCCCTGAAAGGGGTAGGTAGTTGTGTATAGTTGAATAATCTTGTCTTGTTTACATCTGGCAGGCCTGCCCCACAATATTACTTGGGCAAGGTTAGAATTGCATTTGGTTTGTGGCCATATTTGCCATCCCACCCAGACTGCTTCATTAACTATTGAATTTTTACAAGCTGTTTAGAACTTGATGGCATGGAAGGTTTCAAGGAATATAATATACTCTTAGAAAAAAAAGCATTTTTACAGCCAGATTCCTACATCAACATGTTGGCTTTAATCTGAAACAAGAATACATTTGGAGATAGTGAGTGTTCCAAACTGGCCTCAAGTTCAGTGCAGACATTTGTGTATACTTCTTGCACAGTCATATTTTGGTGGGGCAGCACGCCATCTTATAGGAGGCTGGCAACTACTACAGTGCAGCTCATGGGATGATTTACTTGATGTGAATAACTCTGATTTTGACAAGCTAACCTTTTAAACCTGTGATCTCATATAAACCTCCCAATAGCTCCAGTATTGTAGGAATGTCCTCCATTGGCTTCTCAGGGAGTATGAATCACCAGTTACCTTGAATGTTTTTGCTTCAATGCCAGTTAGTTCCCAGTAACAGGTATTCTGGACAGTCTCTTAAAAACTTTGCTGACTGCACTGTTGCTAACAGGAAAACTGTTGGTGAGAGCAGGAAACCTTGCCTGGTGCTGTGTGGCAGTTGCTGGACATGTTGCTAGCAGCCCCTTCAATGTTGCTACAACTAAGGGAAGTTAAGTCAGTTTCACTGTACTGCCAAAGCTCCCCTGTTATTGCCCACATCTTATTTATTCTTTGATGTTGTCCCTGTGCCCCATCCTTGTTAAGCAATTTGATCAAAGGCCCTTATCCATGGCAGCAGTTAAGGAGCAGGTGTAGCCATTCACAAGGTAAGCAGATTGAATGTGTGAACCCCTCAACCCAGGTATTTCTCATCAGTTTCCCATGTGCCAATTTGGACACGTTTCCAGTATACATAACTTTGTACCAGTGGACTGTTGCTGAAGCTGGGCATGCTACCAGCATTGACCTTAGACATGTTTTTTGTTCTGGTTTCACTTCACAATGTTCTCACATCCTGTCTCATTTTTGGCCATGTTTGTTTGAACAGTTGCTGACAGTGCACCTGGAACATTCCATGCATCCCTTCACTCAAAAAAATGCTTTTGGTTCTGTTGCCAGACAGTCTGGAATATCATGCCATTAGATTTTAGCACAGTAGAACAAGCTATTCTACATACTATTCTGACTAAAATCACTGTTTCACTATTCTTAACATATGGGTTTTCATCTGTTGACCACTGGCTGGGATACCAAAGCTTTAAGTTCCCAAGGCATAAATTCCAACACATGACCTCAGATGATATGCATCTGGGTATATAGACATATGTGAGAGTTCCCCAAACTATCTCACCACCAGCCCAAATGCAGTTCATGCATCTGTTGGACTAATATTTATTGGGTCGTTGGTACCACTGCTTTGCATTTCCACTTTTAAGATAAGTACCCCATTAGGGAACCTTCCTTTTTTCAATTTTTTTGATTGTGTAGGTTGTTTTTGTTAGATGTCAATTAGGAGGGGTAAGTGCAAGAGTGATAGGCAGATCCCGTACTTGGATTTGCACACAGAGTATCTTTTTTGTTTAGGCCTGGATCAGAACTACAAATCTTGCTCCATCTGCCAGTCGTTTGTTCCTAAAATCCTTAGGTTGATGCTTTCCATCCTTAACACGTTCCTCAAAACTTAGTATCTAAAACACCTGTCCCAAGACAAAATGATGGGATCTCCAACATCCAATGTTGCCCTTCTACCAAAGAAGAAACCCAAAAGACATTGAGATGACTCGCACCCTTGCATCTCTGAGTCAGACGCACCTGCTGAGGTTGCAGAACCCATTGTCCATCAGATACCCTCTCAAGTGCCTGCTGCTGAGACCCTGTCAGTGGCCAATATGGCTCCTCAGGCCTTGCAGGAGGTAACTCTAATGAACCACTTCTCATTACTTCAGAGGGTCCACACAGAGTTCCTCAAATCTTAGTCAGGGAAGAGGTTCCAGGCACTCTAAAGTTTGCCAAGCTTCAAAAACCTCTATGATGCGTTCAGGCAGACATTGCACCAAAAACGAAAAAGAAAACTAGGCATGTAACCTCCCCTACAGTTTCCAAAGAATAATAACGGTCAGTCTCCTCCCAGGGCTATTTTAAAGAAGTTATGGCTCTAAGGCCTCCTTTTGTGTCCCAGCTGCCACAGGCAACACCACAGACATATTCAGGTTTCCTCTTCTGAGGAGGAGGGTCAGGATCTGGATTTTGACCATTCCTTGGACTAGTCTTCACAGATGCATTCTCCAGAACAATTTTCCTTTGATGGGGTTCCCTCTTTCCTGACACCCCTGTTAAGGCCTCCTTGGGGAAACTGTTCAGAACATGATGAGGCATTTTGCCAGGAAATCAAGGCAGATCTCAGATGTTCAAAAGAGATCTGATAGTACACTTGAAATGGACACTCTAGTCCCTCCAGTACTAGATGTATACAATGACGTCTTTTAGCCTTCATGTTCTGTTCCTAATTCCCAACGTAAAAGACCAGACAGATTCAACAAGGTATCTGATGAACTGAAATACTGCCATAAGAACCCAGTAACTGACCCTGCTGCTGTCTCCCTGTCAGTTAAAGGAAGGTACAGTTTCAAATTTTCACAGTGCCGAACTGGAATGCTACGAACTCATAATAATGAAAGTAAAGTGTGCTTTGTTATTATGAGCTCGGCATTGTGAATGAAGATCATGGTACAGTGAGAATCAGGGAATTTATCCTATTCTTCACTGTAGTGCGATCTCAGAGTTGGTATATATAATTTGCAGGGGGGGTTGCTGGGGGGCTTGCCCTCCTGCAAAAATATTAAAGGACATACAGAGTTTCGAAACAGGAAGTCTGGTATGTTGAATGTCGATTGTCGTGTTTCTGACCTTCAGCATTTAGGGTAAATGTTGGTTTTCTCTTTGAGATTTTATTTTGGTCTTTTCATTAAAAAATATTTTGCCTTTGACATTATGATAGTAAACTGTGAGAAAAACTGCGGGTAGATCTTTTTGCCTCCTATTTAAACATCATCTGGCAAAATTTTGCTCTGGTACTCCCATGATAGAAGGCCTGGAAGACTGATGCCTTTTCTTTTCCTTGTACAGGAATCTTTCTGGATGCTTTGCCACCCTTTCCACTAGATTTCCAAGATATTCTGAAGACTCAGACGGGATCTCCAAAGACTACTGTAACTCTGTCATGGCCCAGGCAACAGTGGTTCTTCCTTATCTTTGAAATGGCCAGGGGCAGTTACCACAAGCTTCCTTACAGACTGGATCTACTCACACAAAATCAGTGGTGTTTGAGTCATCTTGACCCCAAACAACAATTGACATCTTGGAAATTATAGTGAAAGAGCCTAGGGGAGAGGATTGGAGTAAGAATTTGTAACAGTGAACTGAGATGGCAACTTCAGTTAGGAGCAACATACCCACCAGGTAGGGTTTTAATACATTTTAGACACTTTTTTTTTTTCACTTGACTGACTGGATGATAGGGTTTTAATTCCTTTAAGATACATTTTTTCTAAGGACATGCAGCAGGTAATAGTGGAGGCATGAAAGCCTACTAGTATAAAATCTTATATTGGCAAATGGAAAGGTTTTCTAATTGGTGCCAACAAAGCAAACAGCACCCATTCATTGTTAATGTTTTTCTAGTTTTCATGCAAGTTACTATCCTGCTGGCATGTCTTAATCTTCAGTCAGTGTTCATTTGCTGTGTTTTTCAGCATTCCTTCCCATGGATCCCCCACCACTTTTAATGCATTTTCATGTGAAAGTATTTTTGAAAAGAGTTCTGCATAAGAAGCCTCACGGAAAGCAGGTGGCTCCTCCTTTTGATTTTAATTTTAAGAAAAATGAACTCATGCTCCATTTGAACCAGTTCATCAGGGTGACTTAAGGTTCTTGACATGGAAAACTGTCTTACTCATTGCTCTTACCTCTGCATGAAGAGTATTTGTATTGAAAATTTTATAGTGGGTCAGCCTCGTCTCATTTTTGACAAACAGGATTTATTTTGATTTGAGAGCTAATCCTCTTATGTGTAAAGTGGTATCCAAGTTTACTTTAATCCAAACTATCCATCTACCTGTCTTCTTTCTAGAGCCTAAAATGAGAGAGAAGGAATACTTTATACCTTGGATGTCCACAGGCAGCTCTGGTAATATCTTGACACATCAGAATCTTTTAGGAACTCGGATCAGTTGTTCATTTTTTGTGAAGGTATGAAAAAAGGGCAACACATGTCAAAGCAGTCTCCAAATAGTAGTCTCAAGCTATTATCTTTTGGTGTCCTGAGGATGTACATTCAGAAAACCAGATGTGTGTGTGAGATCCTCAGATTGTCTTGCCTACCAGCCTGAATGCAGGTCATTGCACCTGATGGACTGTGATCGTTTAGTCACTTGGTACTGTAGCTTTGCTTGTGAGACTTAGATAATTGCCCCATTGGGAATCCTTCCTGTCTAAACATTTGAGTGTTCTTTAACAGTTATTAGATATCAAAATGCAAAACACTTGACCAACACTACAGGTGAACTCATAACATCTAAATGAAAACACTGTCTATGTGAGCACTAATCTGATCAAATATGTATACTGCATCTAAAAACAAAGTTCATTCAAACCAAGGTTAAGCACTTTCATCCCTTCATGGAACTTCATCAGAACCAAATCTACTAATCCAATAAAGAGTCTGTCCAGTGTTTAAAATTAAATATTCCCTAAAATATTGGTTTTCAATTTGTGAGCTACTAAGTTTAAAAAGTTTCTTTTCCAAATCATGAATATTTTCTTCCAAGGAGGGGAACGGAACCTCTTGGGCATAAATGGTGTATAGCGGTTCATTGTTTTTTTTAGCCAATCCTTAAAATTGAAGATGTTACTGTGAGTTGCCAAATCACCTGCATCTTTAACTGAACCAGCCTATGTCCTAAATTCATTTGGATTATTAGGACAAGAATGATTAAAATTAAAATTAGGAGCTGTACCAGATTTCTGCAGACCATTGTGAACAGAACACACTCCATCAGCAGTAGTTCCAGAATTCTGTCTCAGCAGACTCATCTTGAGTATTGTTAAAGTGAAATGTTAATACCTTGCCCGAAACCACACACAGATCATGAAAGTCCATCTTGTTTTCCATTAAGATAGTACTATTAACTCTGTTTTTCCTAACCGGATGGTTGTTAAATACCATAAAAACATGAGAATCATCCTGAAAACAAGCGCTGGTTGCCTTAGCAGTTCCACTAACTCATGAGTGCTTCCTTCAGGAAGGAAACGTCCTCATTAAGTCTTGTGACTGTGTCTGAAGAAAGGCTGTTCATAATACAAAAATTGAATATAATAAACTGTATATGGATTGGACAGTGTAAATGGTTGAAACCACCAGGAACCAAAATACAAAAAAGTTGACCAACAGTACAGATGGACTCATAACACCTAAATGAAAACACCATCTGTATGAACACTAATCAAGTCAAGTATGTATCTTCTTCTTCTTCTTTTGGCTTTTCCCGGTTAGGGGTCGCCACACTGGATCATCTGTCCGCTCATGATTGGCAGAGGAGTTTTACGGTGTCGAGTTGCCAGCCCGGCGCCCAACCTTCCACAGAAGGCACACACATGCACACACTCACACCTAGGGCCAATTTAGAGTGTCCAATCCACCTACTGCATGTCTTTGGGATGTGGGAGGAAACCGGAGCACCCGGAGAAAACCCACGCGACCACAGGGAGGACATGCAGACTCTGCACAGAAGGCACCCCCAGCCAAGAATTGAACCAGAGAACCTCTTGCTGTGAGGTGGCAACGCTAACCGCTGCACCACCGTGGCCGCCCTCAAGTCAAGTATGTATACTGAGTCTAAAAACAAAGGTTTTCAAACCATGTTTAAGTGATTTCATCCTTTCATGGTACTTCATCAACACCAAATCTATTAATCAATTAAAGAGTGTTTCACTACATATATGTTAACTAATCACTTATTTAAACTCTTAAAGAGATAAAACACCCCTACGTATAACAAGCATCGAACTTCAACCTTAACTTGTAATGGGTTTACTTTTAAAAATAGTTTTTGTTATATTTATTTGCTATTATATTTATAATTAGAAGTGTTTTATTGATATTTATGAATTAATTTGTTCAAGTTCGATACTTATTACTCTTAGGGGTGTTTTCTAGCTTTGAGTTTAATTAGATAATTGTATATATATATATAGTGACACAGTCTTTAATGGAGTAATAGATTTGGTTCTGATGAAGTTATGTGAAGGGATGAAAGTGCTTAACCTTGGTTTGAATCAACTTTGTTTTTAGACTCAGTATACACATTTGCTTGGATTAGTGTTTATACAGACAGCATTTTCATTTAGTGGTTATTAGATGTCAGCTAGGAGGGGTAAGTGTGAGTGCAGTAGGCAAATTCTGTGCAAAGACTTGCATACTAAGTGCCTTTTCTGTCGAGCCCCTGAACACAACTATAAAACATGCTCCATCTGTCAATCGTTTGTTCCTAAAACTCTCCATTCTAGGCTATCTACACTTAATCCTTTCTTGAGACCCTACTCTTAAAATACTTGTCCCACTCCACCATATCGGAAGGCCCAGACATCAGCCTCCTGCCCAAGAAAAAAAAATGAAAAGGCCTAGAGAGGATTCGCCTCTGTCATCCCAGAATTGGACATACCCATTGAGGTGGTTGAACCTATGGTACACCAATTGTCTTCTCACAAGCCCTCTACTGTGACCCTGCCAGAGGCCGGTATGGCTCCTGAGGCCTTGCAGACAGAATCGTCCATCGAACAGCTCCTCATTATCTTGGAGGTCCCTCACAGAGTCCCTCAGATCCTAGTGCGGGAAGAGATTCATGGTACTCTGATAGAAGTGCACAAAGGCTCAGAACCCCCTAAGCTACTACAGGCGGACATCATCCCTAAGAAGAAAAAGCAAAAACTTGAGTACTCAATGTCATCTTCTAGCACCAGGCTGAAAGAATGGACTGATTTTTTTCCCAGATTATTCAAGACTGTTATGTCTCTGAACTGTCCTTACTTTGTGACCTGACCTTCTGAAGCCACACCACAGAAACAGGCTTTGGATTCTTCCTCCTCTGACAAGGAACCAGAGGGGGGTTCTGACCACACTGACTACTCTTCCCAGTTACACTCTCCTGAATCAATATCTTTAGATGAGGGAGACTCATTCTCTTTGGATTCCCCTTTAGAAGAGGCTTCTTTTGTCGAAAACTTGCAAAGCATGATGAAACATTTTGTATGGCAATCTAGTCAGGTGTCTGAGGTGCAAAAGAGATGCTATAACTTATTAGAGATGGGCAGTCCTGCACCCCCTCCAGTTTCCCCCATGCTAGATGCTTACCTGGAGAACTCTTCTACACCTGATTCTCAGCCTTCTGCTTCAAAAAGGGCAGACAGGTTCTACAAAATTCCAGATGAACTAAAGCATCTCTACAAAAACCTTGTGGCAGACCCATCTGCAGTATCTCTGGCCTTGGACAAACCTTTCAAGCTGCTTCCTGGCACTAATGTTCTCCCCAGTGTCAAGGATAGTTGAGCAATGGACAGGTGCAGATAAGAAACTGTATACTTCCTCAACTTTGGCTTTCAGAGCCATTAACTGCCAAACTCAAATGACAAGAGTGCTTACTCTATTTCTGCTACAGTTCTTAGGTAAGACCATCGAAGAATCCCAGACACCTGAATCAGAACAGCATAGGCAATCTCTAGTGGCCCTGGTTTCACAAATAGCCAGGCACAATATAAAATACAGCTATGACTCTGTGGTTACCTCTTCCAGGGCGGCTGCTACTGGCTCAGGGATGATGATGTATGCCTGACTGTGAGGCTACCCTGTTCCTGAAGATTTAATATCTAAAATTCTAGATTCCTTCCTGGATAACAACCTTCTATTTGGCTCAAAAGCTGATAGTCTTTTCAAGGCTTTGCAGGAACAAGGCAACATAATTTAAGATTGCTGTCAGCTTCTCTTTTCTACAGTTCCCAGGTACCACTGGAATTATTCAGCAAAATCTATCTCCTTTGTCAAGCAAGATCCTAGAATGCCTCATAGGCAAAAGAAAATTTCAAAGAAAAGATTCCCCCCAAAAACTGTAAGGGATGCTCCTTCTGGGAGGCCTTAATTTGAAAGAAAGCCCCTGTGACTATATTCCACCCATCTCCCCCTCCAAACCCAATCCCCTCCCCCCTCCCAAAAAGTCTCCCTATTTCTTTCCCATTCTAGGAAGCAATAACTTTGAACAAATGGGCCTTAAGCATTATCAAGGAGTATTATGCTATGTCTTAGGAAAGCATCTCATCTCCCGGAAGAATACTCCCAACTTTTCCCAATCAGATACACCTGCTGAGACTCTCTTTTGCAAGATTTACTGGCTTAGGGAATCATAGAAGAGGTCCCCTCAACCCTTTTAGGAAAGGGATTTTGCTCAAGGATCTTTCCTGTCCCAAGAAAAGAGGGCCAATGGAGACCTATTCAGGCTAAATACCCTTTCTGACTTCCTTGTTTCAAAAAGCTACCCTTGCAAACTCTTTTATTCTTCCTGCTTCTTCAGACCTTCCTGGTATTCTTAGACCTGTAGGATGCTTATTTGCATATTTCCATCTGTCCTTCATGCATAAAAGTTCTCATGTTCTTTACTGGATCATAACATTTTCAGTTTACTGCTTTGCCCTTTGGTCTTTCTACAGCTGCAAGGATTTTCACAATGTGTCTGGCCCCTGTGGTAGCTTTCTGCCGCACCCAGGGGATTACAAATCTTCCCTTACCTGGATGACCTCCTACTCTAGGCTTTAACCAGGGACACTCTCCTGAAGTATCTTCATTACACTCATAGCTGGCCTTAGGCATAGGCCAACTAGGTGGCCACCTAGGGCACTGCTCTAGCAGGGGCACTTTTCTTGTATTTATTTGGTGTAGATAGACCAGGATATGGCACCGGGTGGTGTGGTGGGGGATGTCATGGAGCCCTTTTGCCTAGGGCACCAGTTGACCTAAGGCCGCTCCTGATTACACTGTTTTACTTTTGACCCTCCTGGAGTTCATCATCACTTACAAAAAATTCCAGCTGAATCCATTCCAACTGTGATCTTTCTCAGATGCAGCCTAGACACTTCCACCATGCATGCCTCTAATCCTCAGGAGAAGGTATCTTCCCTAGCCACCAAGTTCTTAATGCTTTCCACTGAGGATCATTGCTTGCCCAGACAAGCCCTCAGGGCTCTGGGACTCATGGCTGCCACAGTCCCTATGCTGCCTCTCACCAGACTACACATTAAGAAAAACACAGTAGTATCTGAAGTCAGTGTAGTTTCAGTACTCTCACCCTCTCAATACCTGCATTCCTCCTCTTCCTTGCATCAAGAAGGAACTCCTTTGGTGAGTAGCCAGATTATTCTCATCTCAGATCTTCCATTCACTCCAACCCCACACAACTAACTCCTGTTTACAGATATCTCAGACAGGGCTTGGGGGGCTTGGACAAGCGACCATAGAGTTCAAGGAGACACATAAATGTAATGGAGATAAGTGCAATCCTACAGGCCCTACAGACCTTCTTGCATCTTTGTAAACCAGGCAGTCTGCTGGTGTACATGGGCAACACCACAGTGATGTGGTACATAAACAAGTAGGGAGGAACAACATCTTACCCCCTGTGCAGGCTGACAGAGGAGGTCTGGCACCTAGCCTCTCAGCTGAGGCTTACACTTACTGCAATGTATATCCCCTCTGAACAGAAAATATTGGAAGACTCTAAGCAGGGACATGGAGGACCCTCAAGAATGTTCTCTGAACACAGAGATTTTCAAGTCCATCACTCACAGGTGGGAGACTCCCCAGATAGACCTCTTTGCTTCTCCTGATCATCACCTACTCCCTCTGTTCTGCACAGCAATCCATCACCTCTAGCCTGGAGGACAGATGCCTTCTCCTTCCATGGATGGAGAAGTTTCTCTATGCATATCCCCCTCTGAATCTGCTCCCAAGGCTCCTACTCAGGGGCCAGAAGGAATTTCCAAAACTCCTGGTTCTGGCACCTTTTTGGCCAAGACAGCACTAGTTCCCACTGCTGTTTCACCCATCAAAAGGAAATTACTGGAGAATACCTCCACAACCAGATCTAATCACTCAACAGAAAGGACAGCTCTTTCATCCCAACCTGACCTCACTCATTCTAGCTCGCTGGATGATAGAATTTTAATTTTAATTCTGAAGTTGTTGGGAGTCCTACAGAATCCAGGAAATCTTACACAACCAGGAGTAAGAGATTCTCAGTCTGGTGCTTTAAGTACAAACTCCAACCCCTTCTCTTGGACATCTCCTACTTTGCTACAATACTTGTATGAGTTATTACACTTGGAATTTGCCTATTCTTCCATTAAGGCTCATTTATCTGCCATTAATGCTTGTCTTCCTTTGGAGGCCCGCTCATGTCCAGAACAGAAGTTAAGCTTTTTCTGAGAGGCGTTTTATACCTTAAACCCCAAAGAAGCCTAATTGCCACACCATGGGATCTTAATTTTGTTTTGGAAAAACTCACGTTAACCCTATTTGAATCAGCTGATTCCACTATTTTCAAATTCAGCAGTAAATTCCAATAAAACAAATCCAAATGGTAAGCGCTTTCATCCACGTTAGTCGTGGACTTTATCAAACCAAAATGTCTCACCATTTAGGCTGTTTAAATAACAGTCATATTAATCCCCTCAATTAAAACCACCCAATAAACATAATTCAGTCCATTATAAATGTAATTAACCCTGTAATAACTCGCTTACATTTTAAAAGTAAAAAAATCACTGTAAGACACACAAAAATATTATATAAAACTGCTAGAATCAAAGTATGAGTGCTCTATTTTTTTAATATGGGTGCTAAGGAAATATGTTCATTCATACCTGGTGGGTATGTTGCTCCTAATTGAATTTGCCATCTCAATTCACTGTTACAAATTCTTACTCCAATCCTCTCCCCTAGGCTCTTTCACTATAATTTCCAAGATCCCAAACTTAAAACTAACTTGTCCTGTACAGGTCAATGTATGTTTGAATAGGGAGTTGTGGGGTTCTTAGTTTCAATGGCATATAAGTGCTCATAAATACGCTTCCTGAGTACTATCTCTGTTTTACCCACATAAAACCCTTTACACCCAGAACATATAATCAGGTAAACTAACCCCTTACTATTACAATTACCGTTTACCAAATGAACTTTGGTCTGAAATTCTCCTACCGTAACATATGTTCCCTCAAGGATGTATGAACAATACTTACACGCTCCACATTTCTGACAGTGATTTTTTACTTTTAAAATGTAAAAAATTAATGGGACTGTTATTTAAACAGCCTAAATGGGAGACATTTTGGTTTGATAAAGTCCACGACTAACGTGGACGAAAGCGCTTACCATTTTGATTTGTTTTATTGGAATTTATTGCTGCTGCTATTTTGCTGCTGGTGTACTGGTTGCTCAGTTTTTACGGACATTTTCTGTCTTTGGAGAATAAACTGAATTTTATTACAAGCTTTTGGTGTGATACTGTGGGCACTAGAAGTATAAGACCGAGGTGGAATTTTGTTTTCAAAAATATAAGAAAAATAGATCAGCTGTTCGCCTTCTTCATGGATTCCAGGTTTCCAAACAGTTTCATCCTGGATCTCAAAGGATATTTCCTTCTGATACTCTCACAATGGAAAGACTTTATCCACATGGCCAAAAGCACATTCAACTCAAGGTGGCTTCATCAGGAACCTTTTACAAGGGGTGGATACCAGGTCCATTTTAGAAGCAGCTTTTCTGTCATCTGTCCACACCATCACAAAACACTCTAAGCTAGACACCTTTTCCATGTCCAGGGCAGTGTTTGCCAGAAGTATGCCTCCTGGACTTTTCCCCTTCTCCTTCACTTTAAGCCTGCCGCCCTTCTCTCTCTCTCTCTCTCTCAGATGACCATGTTACTGCAAGTGCTGCTGTACTGCATTCGGAGTAATGTTGGTTTAACAGAGTGTGTGTGGATATGGCTGTCCTACATGTTTTAATGCCTGGCATGTCAGTTCTATGTTTATGAGGTCTCCCCATCTGTGCTCTAGGAATCATCAACCTGTTATGAATACTGCAACAGTTGCTCAATCAGGACATAGTATAGTTGTGTAAGAATTTACCAAAATGATAGATGTCCTACTAATTACTGTTGCATTGTTCCTTCCCTCACACCTTATTCTCCTCATCTTCTTTTTTTCCCTGTTGGTACATATACTGTGTTTTATACACATGCATGTTACCCCAGGATATTACAGCTCTTCTAGGAGAGAACTTACTTACCTTTTCAAACTAAGCCCTCCTAGCTGATTAATCTCCTCCTTCAGTTTTCTTCAGGCACTGCTGACTTGTAGATAGTCTGAAGATCTTGCACATACTTCCAGTTTTATACCCCTATGCCAATGAGCTGAGGTCATTATCTGGATTTATGTTCTCTGAAGGTAAAGCTTTAGTAGCCCCAATGGAAGTCAGAAAGCTACAGTCCATCTGTTAAAAACAGTGCAACAGTGATCAGTGGGACATCTACTGTTATGGTAAGTTCTTACATAATTGTACTTTATAACCACCTTAACAATACAATTTCAGGCAGGGTCAAGGCTCTTTCTACTGGGGGTTTGGCTTCATCTTTGTTTTATTTGAGAAAGGTTTGGATTCTAGGAGTATTCAGTAAGCAGTAACTTGGGCATCTGGGGAGACTTTTACAAAGTACAATAAGCTAGATTCCTCCTCCAGGTCTAGGGCAGGCTTTACTTGTACCAAACTCTAGGGTCTCCTGGACCCCTCATCCTCCTCCTTCCACATCCTTCTAGGCTCTGATACTCTACTCATATAGCTTGGGCTACTGCAACAGTGTTCATATTGATGAGCATAGCACAGTTGTGTAAGTAAACTTACTATAACAACAGATGTTCTTCCATATCACTGTTGCAGTATTCTTTACCTAAAGGATTTCTTGCCAAGGACAACCCAAAGTCTGGCCAGTATACTAAAGCCTTTAGTTTCTATAGGCAATGCATATCACGCGTATGCTCTCTGCAAAAGGTGTGGGACATAAAGGTGACATATGGTCGCACACACTCAGGACTTCTTTACCACCAGTCTGAACGCCATTATTGAATGTTGGTCTTAATACCCTTCTGCTATGCTGGTTGCCAAGCCATGTTTTCAGGCAAGTGCCCCATTGGGTTTTCTTCTCATTCTTGTTGCTATTGTGTTCATGTTATCCAGAAAGGGAAAATGTCAGTGTGGGAGACAGATTCCCCATAAAGACCATAATGATCAGTCTCTCTTTTGTTTGGACGCTTCCCATGATCATATGCAGTGGCTGTATCTGCCAGGGATTTGTGGCTAAAACCCTACGTGGCTGTCTCTCCTCCTTTTCAAGATACCTAGAGAACCAACATCATAAGTTTTTGGCTCAGGGTGCTATGGCAAAACCCTTCCATCCCAAGAATCAGCCATCTGCCAAGAAGAAGGCTAAAATAGTTGGGTCTGATCTGGCTGCTGCCTTGCCTGTACTGGATATTTAACTTAAGGCTGGTGAAAGCCAAGAGGACTATCTCATAGTCGGTTTGGATTCCTCTGCCATGACTCCATTGGAGCCATTATGGGTTCAGCTTCTTACACATCCTCAGAGGCTTTGCAAACACTGTACCTGACGTTGAGAGGGAACCTTGGCTGATTATATCTAAAGGACCGAGAAGGATTCCTCAAATCTTGGTTAGGGAGGAGATTCCTATAACTATTATTGAGTCAAACCAGGCATCTGACCATCTGAGGGTATTTCAAGTGGACATCCCACAGAAAAAGAAACAAAAAAAAAACAAAGCATATTTCCCATTGTTAAGGATGCCCATTGTGAATGGCAGGATTTTACTCAGGGTTTATTAATGCTTTGATGCCCTTGAAGCCTCCTTAGGGGTTCTGTATTCCTGCTCCTTCCTGATATTCCACTCCACTCAATAGACCTACAGAATTGAATTCCTCAGATGAGGATCTGGACTCAGGGGAAGAATCCCTGGCTTATTTTTCCCAAATCCCTTCCCCCTTGGACTACATCTCAGAGGAGGAGGACTCCATTAGTCTAGATTCCCCTTTGGAAATGCTCTCGTTTGGGGACACCATTGTCCGTATGATGGATTATTTTAAGTTGGATTGTTCTCAAGTCTCTTGAGATTCAGAAAAGATATTATGAGCTCCTACAGATGGCGTCTCCCAAACCTTCTGCTGTTCCTTCTTTTCTGACTGCCCTTCTGGATACCTTCTCGGCAGCTTCTGTAGTCCCTGTCTCTCAGCCTCCTGCACCTAAGAAGATAGATTGTAAGTGTCTGAGGCATGCAAGTTTTTTTTTTTTTTTTATAAATTCCCTTCTGATGACCCTTCTGTAGTGCCAGTCTCATCAGGCAAGCCATCCAAGTTATTGCCATCCACCAAGTTGTTGCCTTCAGATAAAGATAGCAGGTCTATGGAAAGGATCAGACAGAAAGCTTACACTGCTGCCACTTTACCCTTTGGAGCCATCCACTACCATATTCATATGACCAGGTATGTTTTGGCTGTCCTTTCTCAGGTTTCTGAGGTGGTTTCTGACCTTCATGACCCTGAGGAGAAGGCTTTGGCCCTTTTCCTGCTGGGCTATGCTTCTTGGGTTGCCTGCCACTCTATCAAATGCAGTTATAATGCAGCTGATGCCTCTTCCAGGGCTGCTGCCTTTGGTTCAGTTGTGACATTTTATTCTTGGTTTCACCTTCAGGATTTTTTTGATGACATTAAGGCCAAACATTTGGATGCTCTTTTAGATAATAAAAATCTTGTTGGTTCTGCTGCTTCTGAGCTTTTCAAATCTCTTCAAGACATGGGCAAAGCCTTGTAGGAGTTGAAACATTTTGTTCTCCTATTCCCAAATTTTAGCGGAATTATCCCTCCAAATCTGCCTTTGTTCATGGGCAGTCTCACATACCTCCTCCTCAGAGTAGGAAGGGTTATAAGTTTGTGCCTCCTGCCAAGTCTGCTCAGACTTCTGCCAGCCAGAAAACTGCTTTCCAGGAAAAGTCAGATTCTGTTTGAAAGCTTAGTTCCTTCTTCCCCTGGCCATGTTTCCTTGTCCCTTTGTCTTTCTCTGTCTCTTTCAAATTGGCTGTGAATCACTTCAGACTGTTGTGTTCTGTCCATTATCCATCAAAGATACTTCATGGTGTGGAAATCACTTCCTCCCTTTTCAGGCATTCCTCAACCTCCTTGGGAACAGCTCTTTCATTTCCCAGAAGTTCTTTGCTCTCTTTTGGCTCAAGGCACCATTCAAGCTTTGCCTCCTGCCCAGGTGGGGAAGAGATTTTATTCCAGAATGTTTTTGGTCCCACAAAGGGAAGGCACATGGTGACCAATTCTGGATTTTTTTCTGGCTAAATACCTTTCTCAAGATTCCTTCCTTTGGGATATTATCTCTGTAGACACTATTTCTTCTTCTTCTTCTAACACAGGCCTTTCTGGTATCTCTGGATCTCAGGGATGCATACCTTCACATCCCCATCTGTCCTCTCTTCAGGAAATCTTTACATTTCTCTGTCTCTTCCTTGCATTTTCATTGCCATTGCATTGACATTGTCCATCGGTGAGGTTTTCCTCAGGTAGATCTTTTTGCCTCCCCTCTGAACAGAGAGCTTCTATTCTGTTTCAGAATCCAAAGTCCTCTGGCTTGGAAAGCTGATCCCCTGTCTTTTCCTTGTAAGGGGATGTTTCTGTGTGTCTTCCATCCCATTTCTCTGTTACCACGAGTCTTGTACAAGATCAGGCAGGACTCTCCCAAAAGATTGCTAGTGACTCCCTTTTGGCCCAGACAGCATTGCCTCCTCCTTCTCCTTTCTCACTTGGCCAGAGGCAGTCACCACAAGTTACCCCACCAGGTGGATCTTGCACACAAGACAAGGGATCTCTTAACCATCCTCACCTGTCCTTTCTTCAATGGACACTGTGGGTAATAGGGTTTTGATCCCTTTCAGGCACCTCTTTTCTGAGGACATGCTTCCCTTTCAGGCACCTCTTTTCTGAGGGCATGCTTTGAGTTCTGCAGGAAACAGGAAACCCACTACTAGGAAATCATATATGTCCAAATGAAAGCAATTTTCTGTGTGGTGCCTCTCTCACCATCAGAATCCCTTATCTGTGGAGGTTCCTCTAATTCTCTATTATTTGTATGATCTGCTTCATGCTGGGCTGGCATATTCTTCAGCTAAAGCTCATCTGTCAGCAATTTGTTTGTCTGCCCTTGACACATCCTTTTGCCTGTAAATTTGAGGTCAAGTGAGTTCTTAAAGGTTTCCTTCAAATCAGGCCTCCCTGGAAGCATATTCTACCTTCCTAGGACTTAAATTTTGTACTTGAAAAATTGACTGAAGCTTCTTTTCGGCCTGCTTCTTTAGCTTCCTTACAACATTGTATTTGGAAGACTGTTCTTCTTTTGGCTCAGTCTTCAGTCAAGGAAGTGTCTGAACTTCAGGCTTTCCCCCTTTCTTAGTTTTCCACAGAGACAGTGTTAGTCCAGGAACAGCTAACTGATATGGTTTTCTAGTGCTCTCCTTTCATACCTTTTTGCTTAATATTTTCCTTTACAAGGCCTCATTCATTTTTACATTTCATTTACAAAGTGTGCTGCCTAATTTCTTAAAGTAAATGCTGTCGCTCTCCTACTTTAGATACAATAGAAGAGTCTTTGTGGGTTCTGTTAAAGCAGCTTTATTATACTCAATCATATCACGATAGACGTTTACTGACTTTAACTTGAGTAACATATACAAACTAACTACTGCAATCATACATTCTTGCTCTCTGGCTGCACTCTCAAAATGGCACTGGGAATAGCATGTGCCTGATATTTATATGTGAGACACACTCTGGGATGGGAACAATGTTTGGTTCACTCTGAAATCTAGAGTCTGTATCACAAGAACAATGCTGCGATGATGATTCTGGTACAGGAAGATGTCTGCGATTTCTCCTATACTCCACCCCCTCAGATTCTACAAGGTAGGATCTCGGCTTGGTACATATACCTGTAACTTGACCAATCTGTTTGAAACCTTTTACCATTTGTATCCTCACTCTCTCTCCTTCCCTCAATGGATGAAGAAATCTGCTCAATTTATCATAATTAAACTTCTGGATAGAACACTTCTTGAATAACTGAGCTTTGATGGTTCTGTTATTTTTAGCTTTTGGCCTCAATAAACTGGAACCAATAGGTAACATCATTCTGGTTTGCCTGGATAGAAGTCTTTGAGCATGTGAGCCAAGTATATCATCACGGGGTATGTTTCTGAGATTAAGTAAATTCAAAAAGACATTGGTATTTCACACTTTGACCTTTCAAGAAATTGCTTTGCACACTGCACTGCACGTTCAGCTAGTCCATTTAACTGTGGATATTCAGGGCTGCTAGTTACATGTACAAAGTCCCATTCTCTTGCAAATTTCTGAAACAACTGACTAGTAAATTGAGTACCATTGTCAGAAATAACTTTGTGTGGACTACCATGGACTGAGAAATGAGTAGTGGATGTTAGATTAGGTAGTAAGTCAATCTCAACCCAATTCGAATAAGATATCAGTGGCTACTGTTGACCAAGGTAGTTCAGGAACTTGACTTAGCTAAAATGGTTCTCTTTGCAAATGCTGTTTAGTACTATTGCATACTGAACAAAAAGACAGTACTTTGTCAATGTATTTCAGTAATGAAGGCCAAAATACTAGTTCTCTCACTCTTCTCTTAAGTGGATGCCGAACCTGGGTCACCACGATGCAAAATCTGGATATATTCTTGTTGTAAGGAAGCAGGAACAACAATTTTCGGATCTTTGAAAATAATGCCATCTTCCATCACCATTTCATCTCTGTAAGGAAAATAGGTTTGCACTTCAGGTTGTACACTAGATTGTGTTGACAGCCATCCAGCATTAATTTAGTGGTTGAGCTTTTGCAAAATTGGATCAGTCTTTGTATGATCTCTCAGCTTATCAAGTCTAGTGGTAGAAAAAGTAGGCACTGACATCATGTCAAAGTCAAAATTCTCTGTGTTAAGCTGTTCTGTTGTATTTCTGGGTGATCTGGATAAGGTATCAGCCAGATAAATTAGTTTGCCTTTCATATAGACCATTTTGAAGTTGTACTTTGCAATTTGAGCATCATTCTTTGTAATCTTGCTGGAGCTGAATGCATAGGCTTCTTTAGAATAGTAACTAGAGGTTGGTGATCAGTTTCAATCTGAATAGCTCAGCCATAGATATAATCATGAAACTTTGAACATGCAAATACTATTGCCAACAGTTCTTTCTCAATTTGAACATGTTGCATTCCAGTTTGGGTAAGTGTTCTAGATGCATAGGCTACTGATCTGCCCTCTTGAATAATAACTGAACCAAGACAAATTTTGAAGCATAACAGGAAAGAGTAACTCATTTATTTACATCATAGTATCTTAGTGTAGGTGGGGGGTAGCAATTTTCTGCTTAAGGTCTTCTGGTGCTGTTCTAACCATGACCATGTAACATTTTTGCAAATCAGCTCACTTAAAGGAGCTGTCAGCTCAGTGAAGTCTGGTATTAACTTGCCTAAATAGTTGACCATGCTTACGAAACGTCATAGAGCTTGAATATTATCTGGTGCTGACATCTGAAAAATAGCTGCTTGCTTGGTCGGTTATGGTTTCAAGCCAGTATTGGTAAATAAATGACCTACATACATAACTTCTGGTAGTCTGAATTTGCACTTTAAAGGACTGAGCTTCAAGTTTACTTCATGTGCTCTGTCTAGAACTCTCTTTAAGTTTCTGTCATACTCTGCTTCACCATTGCCTCCAACCCATAACTCATCTTCTATTATGGCACAAGGATAACCCAAAAAAATTTGCTCCATTGCATGCTGAAAGACTTCACTTGCAGAATTTATTCCAAGTGGTATCCTTAGGAATCTGTATCTGCCAAATGGGGTACCAAAAGTGGTTAGTAATGAAGATTTGTGATCAAGCATCACTTGCCAAAATAAACTTTTGGCATCCAAGACAGAAAAAACAGTGGCATTCGGTATTAGAGCTGTGACCTATTTGACTGTGTGTATTGGATGGTGTGGTCTCTTTAATGCTTTATTCAGACCTCTTGGGTCATTACATATTCTGATTTCCTCTGAGCCTTTTTTGTGAGTTGCTACCATGAATGACACCAATTCAGTTGGTTCTGTAACTGGACAAATTACACCTTTCTGTACCATTTTGTCCAACTGAGCTTTGACTTTATCCTGCATGGCTATTGGAACTGTTCTTGCTGGTCTAACTACTGGAGTGACCTCTGGGTCTAACTTCATGGAATACACTAGAAGTCTGCCCAACTTGTCATCGAAAACATCAACATACTCTGAGAAAATGGCTTCAGAAAAATTGGAACTAGGATATGCACTTATGTAATGAACTTCTTTGGTAAAATAAAGCAGATTCATTCTCAAACTGTCTCTGAGACCCAATAAAGACTGTACTGGTCTTCAGACTACATAGAATAACAAGTTGTAACAGTTTTTAGCCAAATAACATGAAAGCATTACTGAGCCTTGGGTCTGAATTTCTTCACCTCCATAAGCAACAAGTTTTGCGCTACCAGCTACATTGAGTTGCTCATTAGCTCTCATATTAACAAATGTGTCTGCTGATATAACATTACACTTTGAACCAGTGTCTGCTTTAAGCTCTGTGGATTTACCATTGAACTGGACTGTACAAAACACTTCGTTCTTTGCCAACAAATTCACTGCATCAACTCTTTCACCAATTACTGATACACCATCTACATAGAAAGTGGACTGCTGCAACTCTACTTGATCAATTTGCTTTTTTGTGTGACCTTTCTTTACAACTGTGTGGGGTTTATTTGATTTGCAAAACTTTTGAAAATGGTTCCATTTTTTTTACACTTGTGACATTGCTGATCAAATGCTAAGCATTTCTGTCTTTTAGATTCATGATTGGCACCACAGTTGTGACAGTTAACAATAAAGCTGGAGTTGGTTTTACTGATTCACGTCTGTACTGCACTGAGTATGCTTCTTTAATTGAATTGGTCTTAAAACTTGCTGGAAAATTATGTGGTTTCCCTGGTAAGCCAGCAGAGGTTGTGGCCACCATGTGCTTAGGTCTACTTCTGTTTGCCACGTTTTGCATGTTATCTACATTTGCTCTGGAGCCTACTGAAACCATGCTCTTGTCACGTGCAAGCATACTTGTGTGTTTTTCTGTAACTTCATGGATTTAACAAATCTCAATGGTTTTGCTCAATGTTAAATCACTGTCATGAAGCAACATTTTTCTCACAGCAGCACTATTAATACCACACATGAGCCTGTCCTTTATTAACCCATCTTTTAAGTCATCAAACTGACATATTTTGGCTTTGTTTCTCAGGTCAGTTATATAAGCTGCAAAAGTTTCCCTTGGGTTCTGATCTCTTCTGTAAACAAATGCCTCTATAATGTAATATTTGTCTGGGAGGTTACACATTTCTCTGAATTTGCACCTCAAACACTCAGGGTCTTCCCTGGATTCAGCCTGTACAACAATATGACAATTTTCATCTTCTCCCTCATGTACTGCTGGTGCATACACAAATGAATGCTCTCTTTCAATGGCCTCTGACCTACCTAGGTTTAGCAAAATGAATGCCCTGGTGCATGCATCTTTATCTGAATAAGCTGCTTGTATAAAAATATCAAACTCTTGCTCATATATTCTCCAATTCTCTGCAGTATTCTGATCAAATACAAGTGGTAAGGGCTTTTGAAATCCATCTCCTATATTAACACATACCAGTGAAGAGTTTTGCAAGTAAGCACAAACACATATATGTATGCCAGAAATTTATACCAGTATCTGTAAATTTGCCCAATAGCACAACAAGCCTCTGTATAACTGAACTTTGCAAGCCTTTCAGGTACTGTAATACTCTTGAAATCACTGTACTGCAAGAAATCACCTCTTATCAGTATAAGAAACATCTGAAATAACTACATGATGCTATTGAACTGGCAAGATAAGCTCAGAGTCAGAAACATTTCAAAGTAATTGCACTATGCAAATAAACAGTACACAGCACACTGAAATTTCCTCAAAATGGCGGTACCTTGTTAGGCAACTCTTTACAGTGCAAGAAACACTCTGTAATGCTAGCACTTTGCAAACAGACACACCCAACACAAGAAACTTTTTGAAATGGCTATACTTTGAATGTATTTCACAAAATAGTTGCACTTTGCACACAATAAACTCTTCAAAATACATGAATAGCAATAAGCACTTTTACACACTTTGAGATACTTCAAAAAACTTTAGTTATGTCCTTGATACAATACAAAGTCATAGTTATGCCCAAATACAACACTTTGCCAGAAACATACAGTCGCCTTGCTCATACCTCCCAACCATCCCGAATTACTCATTTTTTACCGAGTTTTGGGGTCCAAATGATGGGGTGCCATGATTCCCAAGTGACACCCCATCATTTCCGATTTTTCCCACTTTATTTTTACACTTCGCTCTATTTTGCTGATGTCATCATGTGCGTGATGATGTCAGCCCCGTCAGTGCTACCAGCCTATCAGAATTGAGCTCTGCTCACATTTCCGGCTGGGCTGTTCAAGCGGGCTTCTGTTCAAATGGCTGGGTTGTTCAAGTGGGCTTCTGTTCAAATGCCGGCTGGGCTGAAAGGAAGTTATGCTGCTGCTTTCGTTCATTGGTAAGGAAGTTTTTCATTCAAATGCATTCAGAACTTCATGGAGCCTGTCGTTTTAGACATTATGTGGAGCTTAAAGTGTGTAAATCTTTCAGAAAGAAGTGTGTGTGGAGCTTAAGGTGTGTACATCTTTCAGAACGAAGTGTGTGTGTGTGTGTGTGTGTGTGTGTGTGTGTGTGTGTGTGTGTGTGTGTGTGTGTGTGTGTGTGTGTGTGTATGTGTGTGAACTTCTTACTTCATATAGATGATTCCAAGGAGAAATCCCTATTCTAGAAAATACTTTCATCTATGCTATGTTTGAATCTAGGCCTGAAGACAGTAAATGTGTCATCCTGGTTGCTTCTAAATGAGCATGTTTGGTCTCTTACAGGATCTTCTTTTCTTTTCAGAGGTGGACAGTACCTCATTATAAGAATTTTGAACACTAGGGTCACAAAGAGCTGAGTAGACCTGCTTGGTATTAGGAGACAGTGTACTGCCTGAAGTCCCTGACAATGATGTGACCTCCATTGAAAGAGGAGAGAAAATCCACACATTTTTATTTCAATGGACTATACTGTTTGACTGTTGTAGACTGGGTGAATGCTAAGGGTGAGGTAAGGCAAATTCAAATATTGGGATGAATACATTTTTGGCTATAGTGTTATGTGATGCAGGAGATAGGAGGTGGAATGCACAATAACTGCCAATGTTCTTTCTCAGTTAAAACTAGGTTATTACACAACCACAATCCCTGAACATGTATCTCTACCCAAAAGTCCACACTATCTCAGGTTATGAATGCAAGTAAAGCACCTCAAACTGAGATCAAATCCATTTGAATTTTTTGACAGTAATGCAATATTTTCTGTCTTTGCACATTATTTTTATATTGTTCACATTTGATGTCCAAACTTGAGACATTAACATTTTCATTTCTTTCTTTTTGTATTACACACACACACACACACACACACACACACACACACACACACACACACACACACACACACACACACACACACACACACACACACACACACACACACACACACACACACACACACACACACACACACACACACCTCTTTCATTTTCTGGTGTTTTCTAAATACCATCTCCATTTTATAGAAATTTCTGCACCAACATGCCCACTCTAAGGGCCATCTATTTCCACATCTGGGGATAAATTCAATTTGTTAATATTAAAACATATGGTACAGGAATGCTTACTTTCACAGTAGCATCTTTTACCCCTCCTCATCAACAACACCTTTCAGAATGAAAACTTTATTGTCCCTCTTCTATTTCAGCATTCCTGTCTCTGCCTCCCTTATAATATTATTAATTTTTCCTAATTTGCAAATATGGATGTCTTTGAACATCATTCATATTTTAGGTCACGCAAGTTCTGATTTTCCTGAACATCATGTGTGTGTGTGTGTGTGTGTGTAAATGCCCCCATTATAATACACCTGGTGGCTAGAGGTACTGTCAGGCTCAAACCCAGTACCCTGGGTATAGGGTAAAAAGAGCCTTATGTCCCTAGCCACCACCACTTGTGAATTTTTTTTTGTTCTGTTCCTCATAAAATCTGGGGCTTCAGGATGTTTGTGAGTTGTGACAAATAACTGAAGGTTGAATTTATTGACAGGCATTTGAATTTCAGACTTCATATTCTTCAGAAAATAAAGGTGACAAAAACATTTTATTCTAGCAATTTTCTAAGTTTATAAGATCAGTATTTGAAATTTGTACCTATTTTGGGGCTGCATTTCCCCATTGTTGGCTTTGTCCAGGTTTTTTGTGCTAAGGGTTGAGAGCTATAGGTTAACCTATGGTGAGAAGTGAGAACTGAATTCTGTATTCCTCCATTATTGGCTTTGGCCAGGTTTTTTGTGCTAAGAGGTTAAAAACTATGGTGAGAAGTGAGAACTGGATTCACTACATAATAACGATTTAAGTTTCAGTCTTCCTATCTTTTGAGAAGCAAGCTGCTGATCTGGCATAGTGGTATGTTGGTTGCTCTGACTGTAGTGCACAGAGTCCTGTATTCAAGACTTGCCAGTGAAATGCATGGTGGTAACACAACATTTTATTGTAGCAACTTTCCAAAATTATACAAGTGGTATTTACAGTGTCCCTGGTTTTTGGCCTTTTGCCCCCCCCCCAAAAAAAAATAAAACTTAAATTGAAAATAAGTGTAAGAAGCTGTGTGTGTGTGTGTGTGTAATTAGATTTTTATGATGGAAATGTTTTGAATTGGGCAGTTTTGCCATTACTGGTTCATGATTTTATTTTCATTGCCTACTGAAAAAATGTTCAAACAATAAATGTAAAATGTGCTCTAAGTGTGCTGTATTATACAAGGAATATAATTTAGCAATTTTCTGTTTATAAGATCAGTATTTGAAATATATCCCTATTTTGGGGCTGTATTCCCCCATTATTGACTTGTCCAGGGTTTTTGTGCTAAGGGTTGAGAGCTATGGTGAGAAGTGAGAACTGAATTCTGTATTCCCCCATTATTGGCTTTGTCCAGGTTTTTTGTGCTATTTGTGCTAAGAGGTTGAGAACTATGGTGAGAAGTGAGAACTGAATTCATTAAATGATGCAGTCATTTACGTTTCAGTCTTCCTATCTTTTGGGGAAACAAGCTGCTGATTTGGCATAGTGAGTCCTGTGTTTAAGACTTGGCAGTGAAATGCATGGTGGTAACACATTTTATTTTAGCAACTTTCCAAAATTATACAAGCAATATTTAAAATGTGTCACTGGTTTTTGGCCTTTTGTCCCCCTCCCCCCCAAAAAAACAAAACTTAAATTGAAAATAAGTGTAAGAAGCTGTGCAAGATGCCTGTGCCTTTCACTACTGTCATTCTATTTTTATATGTTTATTGTGTGTGTGGAAGTAGACATTTATGATGGAAATGTTGTGCATTGGGCAGTTTTGTCATTACTGGTTCATGCATTGTTTCATTGCCGATTGATAAAATGTTCAGACAATAAATTTAAAATGTACTCTGTCTAACAAGTGTGGTGTATTATACAAGGAATATAATTTACTAAAGTCAGGAAGGTGTATCAAAGACCATATATATGTTTCTTGTTTTGTGTGCAAGGGGCCAATAATTTGAAAACAGCCCAAAGGTAATCTTTATCCACCACTGGCCAGATGCATTGTCTTTGGATGTGGTATAGGTTTCAATGCCTTTTTAATGAATGTGAGTTTCAAGGGCAGAGAAGTTTTAATGCCAAATCTATTTTCATTGTGAGACAGTATTGCTTTAACAGATGTCTGTTGGTGTTTGTGCATTGTGCTGCATAAAAATAAAATCCAAATCATTGCAGAAGTAAAGCAGTATGCATACATTGGTATTTATGGTAAATGGGGCAAAATAGTCAGGTAATGGGACACTGGAGTGGCTGCAGGGGGACTCTGCCATATTTTGGTTGTCTGTTCTTCAGTTTGCATTTGAAAGTTGGTATCCCACAATTCGGGGGTTACATAATTATGTATGTAAATTTTATGTTAAATAGCTACAGATTTGTACCTATTTTTCATGGGCCTTATCCAGATTTTTGATGTTTCCAAGTTGAGAGGTATGGCCTTGCTTTATTTTTTGCTTAATGTGCCCTTTTTTGTCCTTATATTTGTTTTGCTTGTTTAAGCCCTTTTCATGACCAATGTACTTTTCTTGTGCTTGTTTAATTCTAGACATGCCCAGCTTTGCCTTAACCACACTTGTTTTGCTTTAAACATGCTCATAAACTTTTCATGCTTTCCTGATATTGTGGTTTGAGCCCTTGTAATGCCCCTTTTTTGTCTTTCATATTAAATAAATAGTTTGTTCTATTTCCCATTACCTTTGATTCTTTCTGGCCCTGTTTGTCCTCTTTTCTCTTACTGTTTCCTTCACTGTCATCTTTGCACCTCATGGCTCCGAATATTCTTTTCTTTTCGATCCCAGTTCTGACATCATGTTACTCTCCTATCTAGGACACAATAGAAGAGTCTTCATGGGTTCTGTTTAAGCAGTTTTATTTTATACAAACTTATTACTATAGAGGTTAACTGATTTTAACTTAAGTATCTTGTATGCAAACTAACAACTGTGATCATGCATGCTCACTCTCTGGCTGCTTCTTCAAAATGGCACAAGGGATTGCAAGTGTCTGTAATTTATACTTGCACGTACAGCCTCGCATGTTTCTTAAAGATATAGCATGCAAACACCTGCGCTCTGATCTACAGTACAGTTGTGTAAAATCTTACCATAACAGTAGGTGTCCCTCTCTCCACTGTTGCAGTATTCCCTCCCTCCTTCCCTGGTCCATTTCTCTTCTGGATGTACTGGTTACCTCTTGGTTTTCCTTGGACTGGTGTTCCAACTGGGGCTTCAGTTCTGAGAATGGTGCATCCAGACGTTAACTTTATGCCTTACACTACACAAGGAGCATGCATGTGATGTACAGCATACCTTAAAGCATCCTAAGGCTTTGGTATACTGGCAAGACATGGGGCTGCCTTAGGCAGGAGATCCCTAAATTTGTGACTACTGCAACAGTGAAGAGAAGGACATCTACCATTATGGTAAGATTTTACACAACTGTACTTTCCACCTAGCTTCCACTCAGTCCATATGGAAGAACTACTCCTGTCTCTGGACACCTCTCCAGAACATCCCCCTAAGGAGGTTCACCGGAAGAGAACATGCAAGAGGAGGCACATAGATTCCATTTTTTGAAATCGCTCACTAAAGATACTGATTTTGATGAAGGGGAAAGATCCCCCAGATCCTTAGTCAGAAAGGTGGTTGGTCCACCAATAATCCTTTTCCTGAGGAGTCAGTATTTCTGGAGGCTTTTGGTTCTGGCCCATCTATGTCTTTGTAGACTCTCCCAGCCAATGAGCTTATAGACCTAGTCTCTTGCTGGCCATGGAAGGAACCAGATTCAGGTGAGCCTATCCTGCACTGCCCAGACAAGATTTTACCACCTGCAAAGGATAAACCCCAATGGAGCAAAGGAGTCCTTGTTGATGCAATGATTGTGGGGTAGCCAGAAAATAGGATCTAGTGGGACAGAGCTTCTCTGTTCACCTCCCTAACTGAAATCTTGGTTGCTGGACAGATATGGAAAGCATGTATTTGCTTCAGTGACCTTTAACCTGAGGGCCCTGTATTACCTGGCACACTTTACAAGACTAAAGAGAGATTTGACTAAATAACTGTCAAAATCTTTCTTGGAGTCCATATATGCAGAGGGTTACAAAAGATCATCATCTCAGATGGTCAGTCTTTTATCTATTTCAAATGCGTACATGAGCTTGATCTCTCACTCAGCTGGAGGTACCTCACAGGTGACTGGTCCAGGCATTGTCATAAGGAGACATGCCTGGATGTGGCTATGCGATTTTGTGGAGCCTTTCAAGTCTTCTTTCATAAGTGTTCCTTTTGATGGGAACATCCTTGTTTGGCTCTTCTGTGAAAGAAACATTTTCCTGCAGTGAGGAAGAAGGAAAGACTCTGTCTGCTGTAGGGATTACATTTTATACCCCTCAACAATCTTTTTCAAGGAACCAGAGAGTTGGCAAGAAAATGTGGTTTCATAAATCCCAGGGATCTTTCCAGGACTCACATCAAGATGACAACTTCAGAGGCAGAGTAGGGAGTTCAAACATTAGACGTCATTCACATGGCAGAGGAGGCCCAAAAATCAGGGTTCCCAAGATTCCTTCGTGGATAGACCCTTTTAGCACTCTTGAAGGGTTGCACAACTGCCTGCCTCTGGAGGCAGTCTGGTGATGCATGTCCTTGCCCCCAGAAGAGTGGGCTGCTATCACAAAAGATTCTTGGGTGCTAAAAATAATATCCAGAGGTTACATAATACTCTTTTTCCCAGATATCCACTTCCAAAAGGAAGAAGCTCCCCAACATTCCACACAGTTAGAGGGAAGCTGCAGCACAAGAAATTCAAAAGCTGCTGGACAAAAGAGGAATCCTGGAGGTCCCACCAGACCAAAGAGGATTCAGAACTTACTCAAGGTTCTTTTTATTGCCAAAAAAGACAGGGGACCTGAGACCAATTTTGGAAATAAGCAATCTGAACCAATTTGTGAGGAAATCAAAGTTCAGAATAGTCATGGTTCATGCCATACTTCCTGTTCTACACAAGGACGATTGGATGTGCTCCATCAATTATCAGGATATGTACTATCACATCAAAATAGACAAACACTCCCAAAGACATTTATGTTTTTAGCTGGGAGCCACTCACTTCCAGTTCAGAGCCCTGCCCTTTGGACTCACCACATTCTTCAGGGTGTTTACCAAGTGTATGGTAGTGGTAGCAGCTCACCTGAGACTACAAGGATTCCGAGTGTTGAATATTTATATGACTGGCTTCTTACCGCCCCAACCATGCATCTCCTAGAACAGTCCAGAGACTATTTGCTATGGATTTGCCAGTCACTAGCCATAACAGTCAATACTGCCAAATTCAAATTAATAACCAGTACAGAGCCTGGAATTCATTGGTGCCCACTTAAACACAATAAATCAGATTGCTTGTTTATCTTCTCAACATGTACGCACACTCAGAAATCAGGTTCAGTAAATTCTTTCTCTTCCTGCTCCTCCTGCCAGACTTATTTTTCAAGATTTAGGTTCCTTGGCAGTGTCAGTAGTAGCAGTAGTTTTAGTCCCATTAGCACATTATTTTATGCATGTTCTTCAATAGACTGTATCTGTTCAATGGTCTATTCTTTGACAGCCGCTATCCTTTCCAGTCAAACTTACTCAGATATGCAAAAGTAATTCACTGATGGATCCAGTCAGATGACATTTACTTAGGTCAGCCTTTCATTCTCTCTCTATCTCCCCCATTAGCCTCAGTGACCACAGATGCATCCCCATTGGGGTTGGGAGGTCATTACTTAGGAAGGGTGATCCAAGGAACATCCCCCCAAGAGACCAATTT
This sequence comes from Protopterus annectens, assembly GCF_019279795.1. Lineage (NCBI taxonomy): Eukaryota > Metazoa > Chordata > Ceratodontiformes > Protopteridae > Protopterus > Protopterus annectens. Next base: position 1,830,766,745 of record NC_056741.1, read on the forward strand.
GCATATCAATGTTCTGGAGATGAGAGCAATCCTTTTTGCATTACAGGCATTTCAAGATGCTCTTTCTCTAAGGACCATTGTGATTCAAGTTGACAATATGTATGTGGTTGGGTAGAACAACAAACAAGGGGAACTCTATCTTACCTCATCTGCCAAGAAGATATAAAAGTGTGGCAATGGACAATCTCCTCCAACCACTTTCTAGTAGCAATTCACATTCTGGGGAAATCCAATGTACTAGTAGACAAATTCAGCAGGTCCATTCTGATGCCTCATAAGTGGTCTCAGTCAGTCAGTGGTGAAGAATATTTTCCTTTGTTGGGGCCAACCTTGCTGCAACCTCTTTACATCTTCTAACAACAACAAATGCAGCAGGTACTTTGCTCTGATGCCCCTCCTTCGGAGGAGTCACTGAGAGATGATGTAGTCCATGTTTGGCCCTCCAATTTTTTATGCCTATCCCCCAGTACCTCTAATTCCAAATGTTTTTACAGAAAGCCAGTTGACTGAAGAGGTCGGTCATCCTTATTGCCCCTTTTTGGCCTCGCCAGGTGTGGTTCCCCTTCCTTTGGTCTCATCTTCATTATCCTCCTTGGATACTAGATCCATGTCCAGACCTCCTGTCCCATCCCTCAGGGATGAAACATCCCAATATCCCAGATCTCAAATGAACCACATGGTTTCACCAGTTCCATTAATAGCCAGACAGCCCAGGCTTTCTTCCCCAGTATGCGCCATAGTTTTATCCTTACAAAAATACTCCACTGAAATGATTTACAAAAGTAAATGGAAAATATTTTCAATCTGGGCTCTGGAAAATTATATTGATCCATTCACTGCCCCTTTCTCGGCTGTACTAGCCTTTTTAGCTACCCTCTTTAAAGATGGAACTAGTTTTTCCACAATCAAAGTGTAATTGGCAGCCATTTCAAATTATCATTCAGGGGACAGAATGTCTTGTTTGGCTGCTTCTAAGTTATATCAGGTGTTTTTAAAAGGCAACTTCTTGCTTAGACCTTCAGTGAAAGATCCTTCACCTCTCTGAGCTTTAACAGTAATACTGTAAGATTTGACTCAAAAACCCTTTGAACCTTCGGCAAAAAACGACTTAAAGTACCTATCTTGGAAAACAGCCTTTTTCATGGCAATTGCCTCAGCTAAAAGGATTTCCAAACTCTAGGCTCTTTCGTCGAGGGCTCCTTACATTATTTTTCATAAAATCAGAGTTACCTTATGAACCAACCCTTCATTCCTACCAAAAGTGGCTTCTGAATCTAATATTAATCAAACCATTTTTTTTCCAAAATTTATAAACAAAGGAGAAGACATGCTACATCTATTAAATGGGCATAGACAATTATGTTTCTGCTTACACAGAACAAAAAAATCCAGAAAAACAGACCACTTTTTTTGCATCTTTTTCACCTAGTAGACTGTGATCTCCAATTTTTAAAGTTACAATGTCCAAATGGATAACTAACTGCATTTTCTGGATTTATTCTCAGCAAGGCCTTTTTCTACCAAAACCACCTAAGGCCTATTCAACTAGATGCATGGCCACTTCATCTGGCTTTTGGTCAAGAACTTCTGTTGACATTTGTGTATCAGCCACATGGTCCAGTGCTCATACCTTTGTTACCCATTACAAATTGGACTTAATTTCCAGAAGTAGAGCTGATATTGGTTCAGCAGTTCTTTGGAATTTCCTTCCATGAGGGCCACCCAATATTTACGTAGCTGGGGACTCTGTCCATACTTTCAGGAAGAATGAAAAAAACAACATTAGATGTAAAAGTTATGTACTCACAATAACTAGGCATTTGTGTTGTCAATTTTCATTCTTCCTAAATTTTCCCTGTCTTCCCCTTTCCTGCATAATTTGGAGTAACCTGATGGACTTTTTGTTTGGAACTGTAGTTCTGGGTTTGAGTCCTTCTCTAATTTCTAGTCTTCTCTTCTATTATTTATTGAAATCATTATGGCAGCAAACTCAGTCTGAGGTATTGAGGATGGACTAAGGCATTATGAGTAAAAGGAGGAGCTCAAGAGTTGGATCCAAAGTCTGTAGAATGTGGCTGAGTCGATCTGGGGATTGGATCTGTAACCCATAAGTTAAGATAGAATGAAAATGGTTAACACAGATGCCTAGTTGCGGTGAGTACATAACTTTTATTTTCTGTTGTTAGATGTCACACTGGAGACTTGTTCTTAAGTCAATCAGTTGATGACATCAGCATTGACCTGTTGAGGAATTTTAAAAGTAGATCATCTTTCACATAAGTGTAACATCAGTTCAAACCCTCATTTTTAATATAAGTAACCACTAATGAGATATTTTAATAGAAAAAGTGCATCGGTTCACCATCCTTGTGACTAAGAGCAATACAGAGGATAGCAATCCCTAGCTGCCTTAGGTTGTAGAGGAAAAAGAAAATAGCACAAGTTATTTGTGTGACTCCATGTTGTTTTTTCATCCGTCTTTAACCCTACACATTATCTTTAGCAAGACGTTTTTAATGCTGCATGACCTCTTTACAGGAAATAACTACAGGGGTGAGGACATTGTTAACACCATCTCAATTTTATAAAATAGAAATTATTCATAAACCTGTCATTATTTTCATTATACTCCATTATATCAGATAATACACTGACTTTGCATTTGCTGGATCAGCTCTTCTTGAAAGAACTACACACTGGGTGTCACCTATCCAAATAGGGTAAGATTTTCTTCCATGGTGTTTTTGGTCCTCCAAAATGGCAGCACATTTAGTCCAATACTATATTTGTCAAAGGTGAACACTTTCATATTAATGTAAGGGGTTAAACTTCATACTGAAGTTAAGCAGGAAGAGAAACTGTATGTGACATATGGTCTGCACAAGTTTATGAATTTTGCTGAAACTGTAAGATAGCAGGAATATGTGAATGGATTCAAATGTATCAGCTAGTCTGCTTAAGAATGCATTCTTCTAGTTTCTCATGAGAACATTTTACCATTGTAACATTACTAATGCTGAGTTGGGAAAAGGATGTTTTAACTTACCTATTTCTAGCACGTTGACATGTTTTATTTTAGATATTTAGTACTGTTAATATTGTTAGATATATATTTAGAGATTTATGAATGCATGTATACCTGTTTGCTAGTTAGATGCATATACACTTCTGTTGCTAAAATATATGTAAAATAATATAGTGAGATGCATGCATTTCTGTTTGCTGAAGGGTTAAGAATAAAATAAAATGGCATTCATCTGTAAATGTAACATAAACATTTGGTACAGCTTGAGAAAAATGCTGATAAGGATAACTCCTTAAAAAAGACATTTAGCTGAATGTTCAGTGTTTAATACAAGCTTCAAGAGAAACAGATAAGGATCCAGATGCAAGAATCAACAGACTTCCTAGACTGTTACATAATTCACCTTGAAACAGAACACAAAGGAGCTTACTAACAGACTGCATGACATCAAGTGTGGGGAGTTTTGAAAGACTGTTTTCATACAAAAACATTCTCAAACAGGAAAGACTCCCTAAAAGTTTAATAAACATACTGTATGCCATCAGAAAATACCAAAGTAATGACTTTGAGAGTTCCCAAAAGACTGCTTTCATAAGAATGTATATATGTGAGATCTGATCTGATTTCTTGTAAGATCTGCTTAATGGAGAACATTTTTAATGCTATACGAAGAGCCAATTCTTAAAGTTTTAAACTGTACAGTATTGTACGTATTGTCTGTTATATAGTTATATTATTAGTCCAGTGCAAGAAAGATAATAATATACTGCTGAGAAGGTTATAGTCTGCAATGTTTATGTGCACTAACCAGACTGTTTTCTACAAGGCACTAAAACATTTAGCACATCCGACAAACATCTGCATTTAATTAGGCACCAACACAGAAGCTGCATTCTGCAGTTTCAGTAAGTAAGACAAGACTGTTTATCGGTGTCGATCATTCATTTTAAATAACTTTTCAATGGCGAACCTTGCCTGTATACGAACACAGGGGGAGTGATGCCTGTGTCTTGTATAAAGTCACTTCAGTAAAAGCACAGTAACTTTTATTGAGTCCGAAATAGGAGCACTTTTATTTCCACAGTTTGCAGCAGTACAGTGCCTCAGACATCTGAATCCAGAGTAGCATTGTTGTGCAGGAAGGAAGCAGTGCCATAAATTCTCCAGGTTTGTGACACTTCAGGTTCAAATCTACAACTGCCAGATTCATTTTCACTAGCTTTTCATGTAGCTACAAAAGTTTTCCAACCAGCTACGGTGATCAAAACTGGCCAGCTGAAGTTATCTGTGGACTTTGGTAAGAAAATGTTTGTAGTTACATGACAACATGAATGCTGTAAATTAGGCTAGTAAAACAAATAGTAAACAGTATTACTATTATTGTGTCAGTTTTAGATAAAGTACAGAAGTTGTATAAACAGCATATTAGCAAATGTAAAACTTTATTAGGGCAGGTTGACAGTCAGGAAATATGTAAATAGATTATGTTTGACTGGTACCTTAAACAGAAACATGATTGGTATTACAGCAAATGTTTATTGTGCAAGTCATATAAAACTGCTTTTTGTGTGCAGTGTCATAAAAATACAGTCCAGTCCATTGTTAATGGTAAACAACCAGATAAGGGTCATACACTTGCATTATGTCCTGTCACCACATGTAAAATGTTAATTTCAGAGTTACAACAGCATTCAAATCAGTTATTGACGAAATCTTCTGTACATCTTGTTAGACAAAAGTGGCATAAAACCATTGTACAGTGCAACACAGATAAGGACAGAAATTAGGTTAATGGTGTTCTGACAGAACATGTAAGAGGCAGACAGAGTGAGTTCAGAAAGTTTAGACAACTTTTGCAAACACTTTTTCAGAAGTGCATAAGAGCTTTGGAGTCAGCAGGACAGAATACTGAAACATATTAGACAGCCCATGTAAAATCACAAGACAAAAAGAATCTGGTTAGTAAACAGTTAAAGCAACAGCAGTTAGCTACACTAATAAAAAATAGTTTACGACATTCTACTCATTTAGAAAATGGTTAACCTACACAGCAGAGCATTACTCAAATGTTTCTAAATTTTTATTCCCAAATGTTTTAAAACTTTCATTCAGTTAAAGCAAGACACTTATCAGTTAAACAGTAATGTAAAATGTATGATACTGTTCTCATAGTCTACACGCTAAGCTGTTAAATAATTTCAAAATCACCATTTTAAATAACAGAACAGTTCTAGTGGATAGAACTCAAATGAGAGTAGCTAAAAGCAGTAAAGACATGAGGTTGCAAGACTAACATGCATATATTTTCTTTTCACCTAAAGTGCATCTGTTTAAAATGCACACGAGCAAAAGGTAGACAACAGCAAATGCAAATAATGCAAATATATCTGTTTTAAACATGTGTTAGTTAAGCCAATATCTCTTTTGTTTTTTACAATATTTTGTAATTGTCTAATAACATCAGAAATAGCAGTGACTCCAGCAAAAACAATATTCAAAAGCAATGTTAGTAATATAAGCTTGTACTAAGTACATAATACTACAAATAAAACCCAAGTTTAAAATGTATGCATAGTCATGCAAATTAAAAATACTTATAATTCTAAGTGTTTTACAACTGCATTCTAATATCAAGTTGCAAGTGTATTAACAAATGACTGAAGGTAAAGAATGTGCTGATGGGGTTAAGAAAAGTACTATAGTCTACAGAGTCTGCAATATGCTGAAAGGAAAAAAAAGTAAAAGATTTTATTTATGTGAGCTCGAATCTTCCCAGGCTGGGATGAGTAGTTACATGAAACGTTGGAGAAATAAAATGTTACTGGTACTGAAATTTAGAAGGCCAAAAACAATACTGGTTGCCAGGCCAGGTTGTCTTACATTTTTCTAAAACATTATTGTTACTAAAACATAATTGTTAAGTATTCACATGCAGCATGAAGCAAACACACAAAAGTCTGTAAAATCCTATTTAATAATTGTAATAAAATGTCACAGTTGTGCATGCATGTCATTAGTAATCTGTTTCCGAGTAAATACTAAAAGAAAAAACGCCAGTTACACCGAGTACAGCCATTAGATAGGCCATGATATGCAATTCAAATAAATTATGCAGGTCCCTTGTCAACAACAAAGGGAGGGTTCAAATACCTACTAGTAGTAATGGATGTCTTCAATTCTCACATCATAAAGCAAATAAACAATACTACACTGACTGTGTAAACAGTACTGCAAAAAAGAGTAAAATAAAGGTACAAGAAAAATATATTGGTCTGTGTTAACTAACATGTACGGTAGTGAGACAAAAATACCAGAAATTCATTTTAATGTTTCAGTAATGCTTAATTAGCAGGCTTCAGTTTAATACTAAGTTTGTAAACTGCACTGAGTGTACATTACAGCCCATGTATGTACAAATGCAAAAACATTCTGTGCTAGCAAGCATATGCTGTACAACAAATGGTTTAATATGTAAACAGCAATCTTCAGTGTATAAACCATGTTTTCTACAACACTCTATAAATCTGTGCAAATGGACAATTTTGCCATCAAGTTTTAAACTGTTCACAGAAATTGCTCCTCAGTTCATTTGTATGTATGGTAACAAATCAAAGCTTAACATTTATGACATGTTTATTCCAAAAAACAAGGCTGCAATGCCTTTGCAGTAATCTCTTTTTAAAGACATAATACAGTATTGCATAATTTCTTTGCAATGGGAGCGAGTGTGGGTACTTTAAAAGAACTGGACCATGGCACTCCAATGCGACATATGTTTCATCACTGTAACAAGGATACAATGTTTATTTCTAGATAAGTGGCACAAGATTACTAAAAATAATGGTGAACTAACTTTTCCTCCCACTGGGAGTTTTAATAGAAATAATAAGGTAGTATTGTTCCTGCAAGCTGCTGGTCAGCTTTAAATGCCTGGCAAGTAGAATCTAAAGATAGAGAAAATTATTCCATAGTTCGCAGTTTAAAACACAATGCAGCTAAATTTAAAAACAGAACTACATATGGCAAATAAAACTGTTAGTCTCATCTAATGTTCTGTCAGGGACTGGGTGGTTATGGTCTTTACCCACTTAGAGAGCTTGAAAAATTAGAAATCAGTCATGATGAGTCACCTGATGATGACTGTGTAATCTTGCCAACTGCCCCTCTACAGCCATACTCCTCTGATCAGCAGATTCCTGTTGTTTCTTCTTCCACTACAGAAGTTGCTTCACAGTAATGGCAAACCTCTGAGTCATTCACCACCTCAAGCCCAGCTCAGCCCCAGACATCCAATCCTTCCCCTGTCCCAGACACATCTTCTATATCCTATCAGACCTGTTCAGAGGTTCCCCAAATGTATATGGGATTCACCAAATGACGCAAAAAGGGAGTATCATCTCAGTAGCATCAATAATAAAGTTGCTCATCTACATGCTCTTATAGATGTACACTCTTTTGACATATTCTGTCTGTCTGAAACATGGCTTAATCCTTCAGTACAAGACAGTACAGATGTTCTTCGTTTTCCATTGCTGCAGTCCTTACTATTGGGTATAGTCCGCATCCAGTCGGCCCAGAGTATAATCCTCAGTCTTTGATGCAGAAGCAGTTTTGCGAGTGCAGGTTGGCGTTCTGAAATATTGTTTCAGACCGAATCAGAGTTGGCTAAGTATCCCGTTGGGGAATATTTTGGTTTTCTTGCCTCAGTATTTAACCGGATGTCAGAAAAGTGAATAACTGTATTTCTTGTGGGAAACAAATACCTCATAGGGATTACCATACATTGTGTATACCTTGTTTAGGGCCTGAGCACGTTGTTGGTTGCCGCTCTTGTGCTAGGTTTAACAACCGCACTATTAAGAGGAGGTTGGACTGTGTCAGGTTATTGTTTGGGAAGCGTTGCAATTATAAAATGCCCCGGATGCAAGGACAAAGCCTAGGGTTGATGAACCGGCAGTCCGTTCTTTAGGAGGCTCAGTAGAGCCAGAGGTTTTGCCAGGAGTTTCTATGGAGTCTCAGGCAGAAACTTTACTGTTACAGGATGTACCTCTCAGGAGGCAGGCCAGGCTGAGGGGCTTCTCAGGTAACTATTCTTCCCTCTCTTCCCAAAGTAGTTAGAGCCTCTCCTTCTGTTGCCAGAACTTCTTTTAGAGGTAGGCCAAGTTCAGCTTCAGTAGGGGCTTCTCCTAGCATTTCGGGTTCTGTACCTAAGAAACATATGCTTAAAATGGCAGAAGATTTGATTACTATGATTAGAGGTTCTATGGGCCTCCTGATAAGAGGCCTAGGGTGGAACCAGAGTTTGACAGTTTTGAACAGGGTTCAGGGGCTTCTGAGTCTTGAAGATTTGCAGGAGTATCCTCATTATTCTGATTCTGATGTGGATGATGCCACTCCTCCTGAGGATTTTTCATTTTCAGAGACTCTGCATTCCATGAGGGAGCACTTTAAATGGGAAGGCCAGGATTACTCTGATTCCAGGAAGAGGCTTAGGAATTCTTGTTTACCCCAGCATAGGCCCTTAGCTATACCTGTGTTGAATGTGGTAAGAAAGTGTATACTTCTTCCACTCTAGCCATGAGAGCGTGAATTGTCAGTTTTCATCACTGAAATATCAAAATTATCTCCTTTCACAATTGAAATCTAAGGTGGATGCTTTGGCGGAAGGTATTGATTGTAAAGAATTGCTGGATTTAGTTTATGTGTCTGAACAAGTGGGCAAGCATTCTGTTGCAATTTTTTTGATGTGTGCAGGCCTCCTCGAGGGTGGCTGCCACTAGTTCTGTTCTTCGCAGGCATGCCTGGTTGAGGGATCAAAATTTGGCTGAGCATGTTAAGACAAGGATTTTGGATGCTCCTTTACAGTCTGATGTGTTGTTTGGTTCACCTGTGGAAGCAGTTTTAAAGAAAATGGAGGACAAAGCTAAGTCTATGCAAACTGTTAAAGATTTTGCAGGTACAGCCGTTTAGTAGAAATTGGCCTGCTAAGGGGTGGACATATCCTGCTTATGATTCCCAGTCTAGGGGTAGGTCTAGACGTGGTAGGGGCTGGGTTCCTTTAGGCCTAGAACAGGAGTTCACCTGCTCAGACTTCTGGTGAGGGCAGGGGTCAGTCCTTTCGTAAACAGACCCAATGACTGCCTTTTCAGCTGCCAGTAGATTCTCGTCTGGCAGCTCCTTGACGACTGTCTCTTTCAAAGAAAATTGGGATTTAATTACTCAAGACAGATGGGTGTTGGACATCATTCACCACGGTTACAGATTTTATTTCCATACAATGCCCCTTTCAAAGGCATGCCAGACGTTCCTCCTCCACACAGAAAAGAGGGCTCACAAACAGTTTCAGTTTGCTCCAATGGGGGCCATTCAGCGGGTACGTGTATGAAAAAGGGGCCTAGGATTGTATTCTCGGCGGTTGCTAGTAGCAAAGAAGGGGAACACGTGGAGACGATTTTGGATTTATCTCTCCTCAACACTTATCTGGACATTCCCAAGTTCAAGATGTTGACGTTACAACAGCTTTTACCCCTGCTGGGCAAGGATCACTGGATGGTAACTTTAGATCTCAAGGAAGCTTACCTTCATGTGCCTATCAGGCTAAGTTGCAGGAAGTATCTGCGGTTTCGAGCTGGAGATTCTCATTATCAGTTCTCTGCATTGCCCTTTGGCTTATCTACTAGAGTATTTACAAAGGTTCTGGCTCCAGTGATAGCTTACTTCCGGCTACAAGGAATTCACATCTATCCTTATTTAGACGACTGCCTGATTCTGGCTCAAGAAAAGGAAGACCTTCTACAGCATCTGGAATATGTTATAGCAGTGCTAAGATGCCTAGGGTATTCTGTGAACGAAATAAAGTCCAGTCTAGTACCCTCTCAAGACATGTGCTTTCTGGGTGTGAGACTGAATACAGCAGCCCAGATGGCCTTTTAACCCCGGACAAACAAAAGAGTCTATCACTTTACTTCCATCAACTATCTCATCAGTCCGTGCTGACTGCAAAGACAGTCCTTCAAGCATTAGGGTTCATGGCATCTTGTATTCTGGTGCTTCCCAATGCCAAACTGCATATGAGGAAGTTACAATGGTATCTCAAAATGTATGGACACAGCACTGCCAGGATTTAGACACTGTCATTCAAATAATACCTTGCCTTCAAAGAGAATTTTTGTGGTGGGCTCAGGAATGTCACCTAAACAAGGGACTCTCTGTGACCCGGCCAGTCAGATTTTAACGACAGATGCCTCGGACATTGCTTGGGAGCTCATCTAAATGGAAAGTGGATACAAGACAAGTGGCCTGCCAGACTACAGCATCTACATATCAACCTGAAGGAGATGTTAGCAGTCCAGTTTGCATTAATGGCTTTCAAGGGTTACTTCTTCCAGGGCAGGTGTTGATTCTAACAGACAACACAACTGTCATGTGGTACATCAACAAGGGAACACATTCTTATCCTCTATGCAGGCAAGCAATGATTTTATGGGAGACGACTGCGCTAAAACAACTAACCTTCTTCAGGGGGTTTTTGCCCAGGGAGCAGAACTCCTTAGCAGATGTGTTAAGCAGACAAATCATGGATCCCCACGAGTGGAAACTGGATCTTCATGTATTTCAGAAATTGACAGTGTCATGGGGAACTCAGACATAGATCTGTTTCGCTTCTCCACTAAACCACCAGCTGTTTCATCACACAGCTTGGAAAGTGGATGCTCTGTCTTTCAGTTGGAAAAACCTTCATGTGTATGCCTTTCCACCTCTGCCTCTTCTTCCAAAGGTACTATTAAAGGTCAGACAAGACAGGCCAAGGATGATTTTAGCAGAGCTCAATTGCCTCCTCACTGGTGGTACCACCTACTACGGAGAGTCTGGTAATGAAGCCTCCATGGCCTTTACCTCTGATTCCTCATCTGTTATCTCAGAAGGACGGTCATCTGCTCAATGTCAAGCTTCACTCTCTTCATCTAACAGCCTGGCATATTCTGTGTTGAAACACAGCAGGTCTCAACTTCCTCAACAAGTTTTTAATGTGATTATGGAAGCTAGAAGACCTAGTACAAGGAGGAAAAATGGAAGAGATTTTGGTAGTAGCAAAGAATTTTGGAGATTTCTGAGCCTAATTTGAGTGTGGCTCTTCAATATCTTACTGAGTTATTGGACAAAGGTTTGTCCTTCTCTTCCATTAAGATTCATGCTGCAGCAATTTCAGCTCACTATGATTGTGACCCACCTTTGTTTATCCTTTGTTCAAGCAGTTTCTTAGAGGGGCAAAGAATATAAGACCCGAGCTCCTACTCCTGCTTGGGATCTCAATTTTTGTGTTGGAAAACTTACTCTACAACCTTTTGAGCCTGCAGCTACTGCTGAATTGAAATACTTGTCATGGAAGACTGCTTTTCTGTTGGCTATTACTTCTGCAAGAAGGGTGTCTGAGTTGCAGGCCCTTATGGCAGTCGAGCCCTTTTGATTTTCCATAAGGATAGGGTCATTACGTACTAATCCTTCCTTTATGCCTAAGGTGGTTTCTAGTGTGGCTTTAAACCAAACTATTCATTTGCCTACTTTTATGCAGACCCCAAAATAAAGGGGAAAAGATTTTGCATACTTTAGATGTACACAGGCAATTCGTTATTACTTAAGCAGGACTAAGGATTTTAGGCAGTCTCAGCAGTTGTTTGTTTCTTTGCTTTGAGAGGGCAAGCCTGTGTCAAAACAAACTATTTCTAGGTGGATTGGCTTTTGCATTGCATTTTGTTATTCCCATCATGGCAAGGAGATTCCAGCTGGGATTAGGCCTCATTCCACTAGGGGCTACTGCCACTTCAACAGCATTTCTGGGGGTGGCAACTAAGGATATTTTGGAAGCAGCTACTTGGGGTTCAGTGCACACTTTCTCTAAGCTATATCACCTTCCTATCTACTCTAAGTCTAGGGCTGGTTTTGCCACAGCTGTTTTGCAAGGCATGTTGTCAGCTCCTGCTTCTTTCTGATTTGCCAGCCTCCCTTACCTCTGCTTTGGGAGGCTACACAATAGTAAGGACTGCAGCAATGGAAAACGAAGATCATAGTACAGTTTTGTACCTACCATAAATGTAGATGTTCGAGGATTCCATTGCTGCAGTCCAGTTACCTCCCTCCTTCCCCTCTGTGTTTAGGGGTGGTTGTGTAGGTGAGTTTACATGCTTATATTTTTGTATGTATTGTTCATGTTTTGGTGCAGGTATTTTGGGCCTTGTCTTTTTAGGGTCTTCTGACATCTGGGGCAAGAAAAGACTGAGGATATGAGTACCCTGACGTATACTCTGGTATTCGACTGGGGCGGACTATACCCAATAGTAAGGACTGCAGCAATGGAATCCTCGAACATCTACATTTATGGTAGGTACAAAACTGTACTTTTTACCCCCTGGCTATAATATCCTGAGATGTGACTGTAATATTAAGAAAGGTGGAGACGTAGCCATACTTTATAAGAATGGATTACAAGTTGCCTTGCTAGACTCTAAACCTCCACTTTCCAACAATGCAGAAATTCTTCTAACTAAGATACAGCTGAACAAAAGTAAATCCATATACCTAATCTGTGTCTATCTTCCAACAGGCAATAACATCAACACATTAGAGGCTATCCTTAGCTGGCTCTCAAGCAACTAACCCCAAGAAACCATTAGACTTGGAGACTTTAACATAAACTGGAACTCCTGTATATCTGAGCAACCTTCTACTCATATCAACCTATATGGCTTTACTCAAACTATAACATCCCCTACCCGTACCAATAAACTTAACAACAAAACAAGTACCCTTGACTGGATACTTACTAATACTCCTCAACAAAACTATAAAACAGGCACCCTCCCAGAGGACATAAGTGACCATTTGCTTACTTATCTAATCAGATCTAAATCTGAACTCCCAAACTCTACCATTTGCAAAACTATTCGTACTAACAACAATTTTAACCCTGCTCGGTTTCAAACTGAACTAAGAGCCTGTGACTGGTCACCCCTGAAACACCTACCATTAGATGATGCAGTTAAATACTTTAATTCAAAATTTCTTTCCATTTTAGATTACCATGCCCCATTGCACAAAGTTAGAATCAGAACTAAACCTGCACCATGGCTCACCAAAATTACCAAACAAAAAATCTTGCAAAGAAATAAACTATGGGACAACTGGCGTTCAACAAAAAGCCCCTCAGATCACTTACAGTTCAGACAGCTAAGAAACGAAACAAAAAAAAGCCATATTAGCCGATAAAAGAAACTACTACCATCAGCTAGAACAAACCCACCAAAATAATCCTCAGAAATTCTGGCTAGGTATCAACAACCTCCTAGACCCAGGACACTCAAGCACTCCTACTCCCACTGGCTCTGATCACAACAATCCCAACCAAATAGCAGACTCATGTAACACATTTTTCACTGAAACAATACAATCCCCAGCTAACCAGCTCTCCCCTAGCACCCCAAGCTCAAACATAACCTCTACCAACTATCCTCTTCTATTTCATTTTCTGCCAGTGCCCACATCCCTCATCTTTAACCTCATCCAGAAACTTAAACCCACCACACTCTCTGCAGATCTACTACCTGCAGAATACCTACAAAAAGCTGCTAAAGTCATAGCCTACCCCATATCCATCCTCATTAATAGAACTATTTCTGAAGGAACTATCCCCTTAATCTGGAAAGTCTCTCACATTATCCCCCTGCACAAAGGTGGTAACTCCAAGGAGTTCTCCAATTATAGGCCCATAGCCATACTATCTCCTCTGGCAAAAATAATGGAGAAATGTATTCATTTACAACTGTTACCCTACCTACTTGAAAACAGTCTACTAGCACCTTGTCAACATGGCTTTAGACCATTCCATAGCACCACCTCTGCTCTCCTATCCTTCACTAACCAAATTTATAGTAATCATAATAATGACACTCTATCCTCAGCCCTTTTTGTTGACCTGTCTAAAGCATTTGACATGGTTAACCACCACCTCAAAAACTTATCACTGGATGCCCTTACTATACAGTGGTTCCAATCATACTTAAATAACAGACAACAGGCTGTTCTATGGGAAAATACTTTATCTTCCCATCTCCCAGTAGCCTTAGGGGTCCCTCAAGGATCCATATTGGGTCCTTTACTCTTCTCCATCTTTACAAATGACCTCCATTTGGTAATTCCACAAGCTTACTGTATCCAATATGCACATGATTCCACACTCATATGCTCTGCTACTACCCAATCAGAACTTCAGTCACTAACCCAAAAGACCTTTAGCACAGTTGAAAACTGGCTCCTACAAAGGTGTCTTATCTTAAACCCTAAAAAAACTAAAATGCTACTATTCACCCCCACTCGAAGAACCTCCCCACTTAACTTTACTATTACCTCAAATAATGGAGCTATAATATCCCCCAAACCAACCACCAAACTACTCGGAGTACTAATAGATAATCACTTGTCTTTTGAACCTCACATTAACAACACCATAAAAACAGTTAATAAGAAATTAGGTTCCCTCTATAGAATTAAACCCTTTCTAACTCCTCTAGCCAGGGTCGCCATTGCTCGCACACACCTTATCTCTACCCTCCTGTATGCCTCCCCTATCTATACCAAAATATGCAAAAGTAACCTGAATAAACTGTCATCCTCCTACAACAATATAGCCAGATTCGCAGCAGGGTCCTCCTGTAGAACTCATCATTGTATCAATTTGAATAAACTTGGATGGCTAGAATTGCCAAATCTAATACTTTTTAATCAACTAACAGTAGCCCATAAGATCCTGTATCTACCTCAAAATACACCCATACTCACATCCCTAGTCATCCCCTATAACAATCTCAAAACCTTACGCTCATCTAATAAACTACTTGTACAAACAACTAAATCCAACAATTCAGCTGGTGACACCCTGTTCTCTAATACAGTAGGCAAGGCCTGGAACAGCCTTCCAAGTCAGCTAACCTCACTATCCTCTGTTAACCTATTTAAAAGCAAGCTGAAACCCTACCACAAATCACACTGGCTATGCCCCAGTGATAACCCAGACTAACAACCATACCCCTTTTCAAGACACCTGTGATTCCTAGCCTCTTTTGAACATTATCTTGTGTTAACTCTCCGATAGCAGTGAGCTTGACCTTTCTGAGGATTCTTTCCTCTTGTAAATATGTATATACTGTTGAATTTCCAACTGTGTTCATATCACACCTCAACTCTTATGAGACTAAACACGATTATTATATCCTCCTATTTGCTTTTGTATACTCTATCCATTCAACACTAGTGTTTATCCTCTGATTTCTTGTGTGACCATAGTATCTGCAGTATCTTAGTTATAATTTCCATTATTAATTCATACTACTATTGTATCAAGCTTATTTTTGCATCAGGCTTCTGTTCCTACTGGTATACAGAATATAAAATCCTAGTTATGTAATATAACATAAAGTTTTATAATGTACCAATGTCTACTTGATATATTTTGTTTGTCCTATTTGGTTATTGTATTGTGGAGCTTTTCTCCCCGTGCCTCCACTGAAAATGGACATATATCCAGCTGGACTAGCCCGGTCAACAAATGTAAAATAAAATAAAATAAATAAAAATCTTCATTTCCCAGACAGCGAAAACTAAAATTTCATAAATGTATTAAGCAAGTCCCCATTATTACAGATGGTGACGGTTATTTTGGACCAGACAAATTCAACCTAGACAAACTGACATAGCTTCTTCTTCTGAAGAGGAAGACAACTCACTTGCATTCATTACAGCAAGTTCCAAATCCTGCACATGGTAGAAATAACACTGCACCTACTACTATTAATGTGGTTCACCCGTGCTCAGCAGTAGATTTCCAAACTATTTTAGACTCCCTTCCTTAATAAACTCAAATCCACTAAATATGCCAATATTTTGAGAGGCCATGTGCATGTACAAAATCCTACTTTCGAAAATCTTAGAGCTGTAATGGACACTTCTAACATCCCTGCTGCTGCAAATGTGTACTGTTGCAGACACCTTACATGAAGAACTGATTTTCTCTGTTTTTTCCTCAACCTGACCCTGTGCAACCTACTGATGCAGAATTGCTAAACTCTGTTCCTTCCCATTTATGAACCACACATGACAATGAAGTAGGACTTATTCAGGACACATTACCTGTACAAATTACTCTAAAACCTCATGTATCCCTGCCCATGGTAGTTCAATATCCTCTCTCTGCAGCAGCCAGATAAATCAGGAATTGAAATCTGGAATTACTAACATACAATCTGCACCATATCCTACTACTTTAAAACAACTTAAAGCATTTCTTTGTTTAGCAGGATACTGTAGAGAATGGATCTGTATTAGACTTATTAAAAAAAAAAAGATACTGAACCCCTCCCATAGCAACCATGCCATGAACAAGCTTCTACTCAATTTAAATCACAGGTTTTAAATCCTCCTGGTTTAGGATCACCAGATTATTGTAAAATGTGTTTTTTTTTTTGTTGTGAACACCATAAAGTAGCATTGGGATTACTAGCTCAGAAAAGAAATGAAGGTTTCAGACCTGTAGCTTATTATAGCACAAACTTGGATACAGTGGTGGCTGCCATTCCCCCATGCCTTAGAGCTGAAACCATAATTGCCGAGCTGGATGACATGGCAACAGCACTTACTCTGGGTCATAACACTTTGTTGCAATTCCACATTCCATGCATGCCTTACTGTTAACCACTAAAACTTTGTATCTTTCTGCTTCTAGACTGTCTAAATATGAATGGACTTTACTTAATAACCTTTCTTTTCAGATTGTTTGACACCCTCCTTTGAGTCCAGCTTCACTTATTCCTACTGCAGATAAAGGAAAACCGCACAACTGCTTTTTAATTACTAACCATTTGCTTCCTCCTAGACCTGACCTACAAGACACTCCATTACAGAATCCTGACCTGATTTTATTTGTTCATGAATCATACATGCATACATACAAATATTTCAAGCATGGGCATAAATGCCCTTCTAGCCTGCCAATATACCAAAACACTTGTTCCCATAATAAGTGTCCAGGCTGTTCTTAAAACTATCTAAACTAGTGCTTGCTTTAATGTAATTTGGTAGTCTGTTCCATACATCAGCTACTCTGTCAGAGAACCAGTTAGTACACTTCTCATTCCTATAGAATCTTCTAAACAGGTTGTCTGATGATTCTCTAGTACTTTTTGATAATCCCAAACATTCCCAGAGGTAGTTGTCCCTAAATGCTCTATATACCTGAATAAGATCTCCTCTTGGATCTCTGTAAGAGACACTGAACAAGTTCAGATATTTTAGTCTTTCATAATAACTTAGATTTTCACATCCATGGATGCCCTTGGTATATTTCCGCTATACTCTTTTCAGTTTACTTATGCTTGTCTTGTCTTGTTATAGGACTTCCATATTGTTATTCCATACTCAAGTTTGGGTCTAATGTAACTATTTCCTACTCTTTATAAATATTTTTATATAACCTATAGTTCTATAACTATCATTAACCAATTGGTTGATATGATTAGAAAAACTCATAGCTGAATCTACTCATTTACCCAGGTCCTTAAATGAGTCTACAGTTTCGATCACTGTGTACTGTATTAAATATTCACCTTTCAGTTTATGTCTCCCAAATCTCATATGCTTAGTTTTTGATGTATTTATCAGCATATTATTCTCTTGTGCCCAAATGGTCAATTTAGTCAAGTTATTTTGCAGACATGCCTTATCTGTAACACTTGTAATCAGTTTACTCAATTTCAGGTCATCTGCATATAGACTGTAGAACACCTCAGATGAAAAGTTAGGTCTCAAAGATACAATATAAATAAGTAAGGGCCTAGGACAGAGCCCTATGGGACACCCTGACTATAACCAAGGAATTCACCTGTCCAGTTGCTGTATGATACTTGCCATGTCCTATTTGTAAGCCATGCAGCTATCCATCTTATCAATAATATATCAATATCTAGTTGTACTAATTTATTAATCAGTGTTTTGTGTATGACCATGTCAAATGCTGAAGTTAAGACTATATAAATTACATCACAGCACAATTTTTCATTCATAGCTGTTATTATATTGTTATAGAACATAGTGTTACAGGTGGTAATAGATCTATTTTCCACATATTCATACTGATATATGGTTTCTAGTCCCAACCTATCCAGTTCTGACAATAACTTATCCAATATTACCTTCTTCATGAAAGTAGACTTAAGGGTCTATATGATTCTGAGTTTGTCCTACTCCCCTTTCCCTTAAAGACAGGTTTAATAAGCGCATGTCTCCAATCTTGAGGAATCTCCCCATATTTATATGACCTAATGAATAATAGATATAATGGTAGTGTAAATTCTTGCTAAAGTGTTCTCAGGTCATTGTTACTAATTCCGTCTCCTCCCTGTGCTTTGTTTGGATCCAGTTTGCGCAGTTCTTTTTTGATATAATCTAATTTGATTCCAGTATCTGGGGCTATCTGGATGTCACTAGGACAATTTATCACCCCTTTTGTGGAGTCAAACTGCTTTGCATTAGATTTTGTAAATATATCTATAATCTGTTGAGTCTGAGAATAAATTTTAGAATCTGCACACAGTTTATCAATTTGTGTGTCTTTACTCCTTCCACATCTTATGTATCTATAAAAGGTTTCCTATTATGCTCAATATCTTTATATAATTTTTCTTCAAAATTTTCTTGATCTTGTCTCACACTATGCTTAATCTCTTTGTCCAGCTTGTTGATTTCAGTTTTCAAAGTTTTAGTTTGACCTCTCTTCCATTTCTTATATTTTTTGTCTCTAACCTTAATCAGATATCTTGTTCTTATGGAAATATATCCCCCTGAGTTTGTATGCCTAGATCCTGATGTTAAACATTTTTTTTTTACTTTTTTTTCACATAATTTCTCTTTCAAAACTTTCCACATTCCATCTGCAGCTTTTCCACTGAACACCTCACTCCAGTTAGTTTTACATAGTGACTGGTTTGCTTCCATATAATCTGTAATTAACCTTCTGTGCATTGGTTTAGATTTCAGTTTGGCAGAATTATCTAGCGACAAATTAACCTTAATAACCCCATGATTGCTGCACATCAATCATGGAATCAGGAAACAAGATGGACTACTTGTAATAGCTTTCCTGTCTGCACTGAGAATAAGATTTTTCTAACCGGACAGTTACATGGACAAGTTTCAGCTCAAATTGCTGAATTAGTAGCCACAGTATTACTGAAGCCTATAAACTAGATAAAAATCAATCTGTTAATATTCATTGGACGCCTTGCTTCTACCCTCCCATATTGCTGTGGTTAAGTACAATGCACATTGCACTGATCAGACTTTTGAATCTATAAAAAAATAATTTTGTTGACAGTGCAGCAAAGCTGGCTGCTTTGTTAAATCCTGTTCAGGCTTCCTTTTTGCAGCCTTTTCAAATTGATAATGTACCTATTTCTTTGCAAAAATATTTTGTCTTTTCATAATCAAGCTGATGCCTCCGAAAGGGTAAGGTGGCTCCATGATGGTGCCATCCAGATGGAAATTTAGTAGCATCACAAGCACTTCTACCTAAATTGGCACAGACTTATCATATGCCTTCACATCTGTCCCTACACAGCATATCAAGAAACCTTGGGGACCTTTTTGTTGTGTGCAGAGTTACTTGTATATGCTAGGTTTAAATATCATTTGTTATTAATTGACACTTTTTTTCTGGATGGGTTGAAGAATACCCATGCATCAAAAACAATGCAACTACTGTTTCTAAAAACGCACTATGAGTTTATACCTTATTTTGGTGTACCATGCTGCCTTCAGTCTGATTAAGGCACCCATTCAACACTTTGTAAACTATTCAGTACCACTGTCTGCAAAGATCTCAAGCTTCAGGAATTGTAGAGAGAATAAATCAGACCACAAAGATTAAACTAGCTAAACTTACTGCTGAGACAATATTAAAATGGCCAGATGCATTATCTTTAGTCTTATTTACCATTAGGAGTGCAACAAGTGCACCACGAAAGTTTTCCCCTCATGAAATCATCATGGGTCATCCTATGAGAATGCCAGCAAATCTTGATCTGCAGGTAACCTATAAACAATGTTAGCTTATTGTAAACATTTTGTGTCTGTTTTGCAGTCTTATCATTTCCAGGTATCTTCAGCACAACTACAACCTGATCCAGAAGCTATACACCACATTTCTCCTGGTGATTTTGCATATGTCACATCATTTTCCAGGTGACATGCCGTCCAGCCTAGATGGAAAGAATCTTTCCTAATGTTGCTTACCACCTCTACAGCAGTTCACCTCGAGAGGTCTACTGTCTGGATTCATGCCTCCAATGTCAGGTCTGTCCTGCCAAATGACGGAGACCAACACATTCCCTACAACCCACCAGCTACTGACTTGTCAGACAATGAACCTATTTCTTCCCATACCAGATGGAAAATTGGATGGATTGACAATGGAACTGACAACTAATGAGGACATTTTCCGTATGCCAAGTGATCAAGTGCTGCTCATGGGACTCAAGTCACAACATTTCTTTTGGAACCTGTTTGGAAAACAACAGCAAATTGCAGATCTCAAAACAGACTCATTTTTGAACTAATTTCAACTTCATATCTGGCTGATTGTTGCTGGAATGATTGCATTTATTATTCTTTTTCCTACCTTTCTAGATCTCTGCTGAAACTGTAAATACTGTTCAGCTTCTTAGACCCTGTATCCAATCCCTGCTACTGAAACTGAAATGAGAGCAGTATTTTCAGAAATTGTGCTATATAAAGATAGAGAATCTTCTTGGCATAATGTTACCAGATTTAGTAAAATTGCTATACTTAAACTTTCAGTAGTTATCAAAGGTTATACTTGCTATGCTAAAAATGAAACTGTGGAAGTTGGACATAGCAATTGTAATGTTACTAGAAAAATATACAGTGGGCCTACAGTAAAAGGGGTGGTTATGTTTAAAGACTATTATTTTATTTGTGGCAATTTAGCTTATCTCTGGCTGCCAGCAAATTGGTCAGGGACTTGTTACATTGGTAAAGTTCTTCTAGCCATAAGACATGTTAATGCTTTGCCTAGAGGTAAACTTCGTAATGCCTAGATACACAAACTGTGAAAAAAAAAATCCAGTTGGAAAAGTCGATGGTTCTTGACTCTATCATCATGATTTAGAGCAAATAGCTATGAAAGGACTTTCTCACATGAACCTTGGTGATGTAATTTCTGGAGCAGGAATACCATCTGCATATGGAACTGTCAAATCAATCTGGGAATTAAGAAAATTGTCCACGTTACTAGAAGCATTAAGTAATGCCCCTTTTTAAGCCATTAGTTTAATTAGTGTAGAAATGAGTGCTATGCATGCTGTTGTGTTACAAAATAGAATGGCACTTAATTCTGTGCATGAGGCAAAAGGGGGTGTTTCTGCACTCATCCATGAACAATGTTGTGCATTTATTCCTGATAATGAACATGCTATACGTAGCCATCTGGAAATTATGCAGAAAATTGCAGAACTATCAAATACCAAAAAAGCAGATAGTTCACAATGGGCATGGTTAACAAACTTGTTTTCAGGATGGGGAAAAAGCTTGTTGAAATTTCTTATGCTTATTGCTGTTCTCACTATACTTGCATTTTTGTTCCTATTCTTATGTAAGCTTTAAAAACTAGGCTAATTGCATATAAATCTAAAACAATATTACACAATTCAAATACTAAAGAGTTTGAAATGGTATCAAATGCAGAATGTACTAATGAATGTCAAGATGATGAGTTGGTGTTTAAAGATTTTGGGAAAATGTATGACAAATTGTTCAGAGATTAGAGTATGAATAATATTTAAAGGGTGTGATTCTTTTTAAGCATCAAATGAAGGATTGTAATGGGTTAAATATAATGAAGTTAAGCGGGAAGTGAAACTGTACATGACATATTATGGTCTGCACATGTTTATGAATTTTGCTGAAACTGCAAGATAGCGTAAAAATGTGAACAGATTAAAATGTATTAGCTAGTCTGCTTAAGACTGCATTCTTCTAGGGCTTCCAAGATGGCTGCACAATGAGTAACACCTTATTTCTATCTCTCCCAGTTTGAAAATACAAACTCAGCAGAGAAGGCCAGTAGACTTGTGTTTATGGGTAAATTTCAGTAACTAGCTAGTAAGTGCACTGTCTGCATGCCAGGAAAAAAGAAATACAGAAGACCTGGAAAAAATCAGCTACAAAACGTGAGGAAGAAACATTGACTGGGGAAGGTTCTGCAGCTGTTCAGCAAAAAAGCAGTACAACCTTCAGACATGACTTCCAATAACCTACATGAACATATACGACAACTGCATACAGACCTGGTTAAAAAAAAAAAAAAAACACTGATTGAGTATATCAACGCAAACAACAAAAGGCTGGAAAAAATGGAAGAAGCTTTAAAAAGACATTCAGATGAGATGATAAAGCTGCAAAAAATCAGAGGTCGAAATGAAGAAAAGGCTGGTTAAATATGAGACTGCTCAGGAAGAGATGTTTCAAAAATAATAGAATTAGAGGACAGAGCACATAGGGAAAACCTGAGATTTTCAGCTATACCAGAGAAGCTGGAAGGAACAGACTGCATTAATTTTATGAAAGCACAAATAAGCAACTGGACTGGTATTCCACAGCAGGAGTTGTTAGTTGAAAGGGCATATTGTGTGTATGGTCCAACCTAGCTATAAGAAATCAACCTAGACCTTTAATAGTAAAGATGCAATCCTACCAGCAGAAGGAGCTGATTATGACAAAACTGTGACAGAAGGGCAAAATACTAAAAGTGGGAGATAGAGTGTTTGTGGAGAATGATTGCTCATTGTACGCCAGGCAGAAGAGGAGTAAATTCATTCCACTGTTCAGGGAATGTCAAGATGCAGGTGTGAGATTCAAACTGCTGTACTCAGCTGTCTTTAAGGTATTCTTCCCTGGAGGGACAAAATCATTTTTGATGAAGTGCATGCTAAGGAGGAAATGCAAATGTTTGTCCAACAAAAAGTGAGCAGTGAAACAGAAGGATATTCTGCTTCTTGTTATTTTGGTAATAAAGCCCACAGAGAAACTGTAATGGGAAATGGAGAGAAGGAAGGGACCATGAGAGTTGTCTAGAAGAATTGAGAGTAGGTTGGAAATGAAGCAGAGACAGGATATGGGTGATTAGAGGAATAGTAATAAAACCAGTAACAATGTGGGATTACAATGTAATAATTATACTTGTGAAATATGATAGAACAAAAAATATAGAAATATTGGACTTTTTCAAAATTTGTTGGCTTTGTGGGGATTCTAAAGTATATGTCCTACTTCATGTCAATTAATGTTTAGGAAAATGCTTTGGGAAGGGGAAGAGAGGGGAGAAAAATAATTGCAAGTAAAGAAAACATTTTATTTTCTTAATAGTACTGTATTTGTGGTGTATGTTTTTTGCATGCTATTTTAAGTGTAATGGGGATTGTAAACAGGTGGTATTGTTTTTCATTTTCTACCCTCTTCTCTCTTTCTTCTTGTACAGCCTTGAGAAATATAGAAAATGCAATGTAAAAAAAATAGCCTGGTTAAAAAGGCATGTCAGAGTTAAAATTAATGTGCTTTTTCTCATTCTTGCAAGGGGAAATGACTGGATAAAGGACCTTAGATTGATTAGATTTAAGAGAGAGCAAGTAAATGAAAAAGATATTGAATATTATGAAGCGTTTATCCTAGCAAATGCATGTACACTTAGTAGCAATTCTGCAGCTGGTCTTCATGTTTGGAAACAATCTGATAAAGAGAAACTGGTTGTCTGGTTCGTATGTCTCCATGGAGACAATCTGATAAAGAGGAACTGGAGGCAGTCTGGTGGAAGGGGATTGGCTGAGGGAAAAGAAAAACAGAAAAGAGAAATTGGCTAGGACATAATGTTCTCTGAAAGCAATCAGATGTTTTCCCAGCTGGGAGAGCTTTAAAGAAAAGACAAAACCAATTAGACTTGAAGTAAAGTTTTCTCATTTTTTAAATGCAATGGCAATGCTAATATAAACAGGTGTTTTTTTCCCTTCTTCTCCTTTTCTTTGTTCAGTTTTAAGTAATATAGACACTGCAATGTAAAAAAAAAAGGCAAGTGGGGAGAGGAAGGGTCTGGTTAAGAAATGACAAAAGAAAAATCAGTCTGCTTTGTTCCATGTTTGTTCATAGATTAGTTCATAGATTAGTACTAAGCTAACTGCCCTTACGAGCCATTTTAAGCCTAGTCAATTATCTTTTGTGAGACTCAAACCCTGCACCTTGTGTTTGTAAGGCAAACACCTTAACCATTAGGCCACCATCCCAAACCTAAAATATTCTCCCCTGCCAAGTATTGAACTCAGGACCCTCTAAGCTACAGCATAGTATATTAGCTCACTAGGCCAACTCAGTTGTATAGGGAAATGACTGGGTTAAGACCCTAGGCATTATCCAGTAACAAGTTTATTACAAAGCATGTAAATGAAAAAGAATATTGAATATTATAAGGCTTTTTTTTGGGGGAAACAAGGGATCGTTGTGTCTAGTTTGCATGTCACTAGAAGACAATTTGATAAAGATAAATGGCTTGGAGAAAGTGTTTACTGAAAGCATTCAAGTGTTTTCTCACCTAGGAGAACTATAATGCTAGATAAAATCAAATAGTTCTTACTAATAGCACAGCCTGTACCATGCATCTTAGCATGACTAACCTTTCTTCTAGTCTGTCTGTGTTGCTATCAACGTAGAACTTTTGTTCTTATTAGGAAGCAAAAATATCAATATTTGAAGATGTGCATAGTTTTGTGTATTATTATTATTAAGTTAATAGGTTTTGGGAGGGTTGGGATTTTTGTTGGTTCTGTTTGAGGGCTTTCAAAAAAACAAAACGTTATGTAAGATGTGGCATAGGCTCAAATGGATATAACAAGAAACAACTGTATAAAAGACCAACCTGCCAAACAGTATATGCATGTAACATAAAAGTTGGAACTAGACATTTAACAAAAAAGGAGTTATACATGAAAGGTGGTAATAATAACTACACAAGAAAATGATGCTTTCTGTAATGTCTTTCTAATCTGAATGGTCTTACAGATAAATACAAAAAATAAGAGCAGAGAACTATATTAAAAATGTAACTAACTGCCACGACCAGGCATCAACTCATAAAGGCAAGAGAAACTACCTTACAATTCTGCTCACAAATAGGAATCACCTTCAAAAAATCAGCTCTACAACCTTGTCAAAATTTAGTTTTCATAGGAGCTCATCTACATACAAGTCAAATGATAGCAAATCTTTCCTCCAACAGAATAATATTGCACAATCAGGTGAGAATATTGATTTGCAAGAAAAGAGTGATGTCAAAACTTGTACTACATGTCTTGGGAACAATTGTAGTTTCAGTAGTGTTAGTGCAACTAGCCTGCCTACACATAAGGATACTGCAATGGTTGTTGTCAACCCAATGGTCCTATCCAGAACTTCCAATGTCTCACAAGATCTTGATTACAGATTCATGCAAAAAGGATTATCGATGGTGGATCCATTCTGATCAAGTCAATCTAGGGCATTAATTTATACCCAGTCAACCCCAAGCCACAGTGACCACGGATGCCTCCCAGATAGGGTAGGGGGGCATAATCTGGGATGGACAGTCCAAGGCACTTGGTCCCATTGCAAGGCCCATCTGCACATAAATGTTGTAGAGATGAGAGCAATGCTTCTAGTGTCGCAAGCCTCTGGGAACAATAGCAGCCCAGTCAGACAACATGTCAGTAGTCTGGTACATTAAAAGCAAGGAGGAACTAGATCTTACCCTCTTAATCAGGAAGCACTCTGAGTTTGGCAATGGGTGATATCTTCCAACTGCTTTCTGATAGCAATGCACATTCCAAGAAAATCCAATGTCATAGCGGACAAGCTCAGCAGGGCAATTTTGATGTCTCACGAGTGGTCTCTCAAACAAGAAATTTAGAAGGAATATTCCAGAAATGGGGCCAGCCTTGCTGCAACCTGTTTGCTTTTCCAATAAACAACAAATGCAGCAGCTTCTTTGCCCTAATTCCCCCTCAGGGGGAGAACTCGAGAGATGCAGTATTTCACAATTGGCCTCCGGGAGTTCTTTACGCTTATCCCCCAACACTTCTGATTCCCAGATTGTTATAGAAAGCTTGTTGAAGAGATAAATCATACTCATTTCCCCTTACTTGCCCTGGTAGATTTGTTTTCCTTTTCTGTGGCCTCAACTTCTGGAAGAACCATGGAGTCTGGACCCAATTCCAAACCTCTTCCTGCATCCACAGAAAATGGTTCATCCCGATTTACAGAATCTCAAACTGACAGCATGGTTGCTCCATTTTCAATGATAGCCAGGCATCCCCTACTTTTGTCCTCAACTAGACATATTTTACTTTCCTCACATAAGATCGCCACATGTAAACTTTATAGAAGCAAACGGAAAAGGTTTGCTGTGTGGGCTACAGAAAACAACATTGATCCTTTTACTGCTTCCCTTCATTTTATTTTGGATTTTTTGGTGAAGCATTTTAATGAAGCTGCTCCAGCAGCAACTATAACGGTTCAGCTGGCCACTATTTCTAATTTTCATCTAGGGGAAAATGGCTCTCCAATTATATCACACTTTTTAAAAGGAACCTTGATATTAAGACCTCCTTATAAAAGTCCATCTCCTCCCTGGGATTTAAATTTTGTACTGTCCCACATCATTCATTTCCCTTTTGAGCCTTCAGCTAATTGTAATCAAAAAATGTTGTCATGGAAAACAATTTTTCTGGTGGCTATTACTTCAGCAAGGAGGGTATCCGAATTACAGGCCTTATCTGCTAATTCTCCTTATTTGGTGTTTCATAAGGACAAAGTTTCTCTTCGTACTAATCCTTCTTGTCTTCCTAAAGTAGTTTCTGACAATAACCTAAACCAATCAATTGAACTACCAGTATTTTTCCCAAATTTCCAAAGTAAAGGAGAGTATATGTTACATTTATTGGATGTTCACAGACAATTACATTATATTTGCACAGAACTAAAGATTTTAGAAAGTCAGAACAATTATTTATTTCTTTTTCTGAAACAAGAAAAGGTTTACTGGTATCCAAGGTTACCTTATCTAAATGGCTTTCTGATTGCATTCCCTTTATTTATACTTCCCAGAATAAACAACTACATGAACCTGTGAGAGTCCATTCTGCTAGAGCTATTGCTATTTCTTCAATGTTTCTAGCTAGAGTTTCTATAGACAGTATTTGTGCAGCAGTGACATGGTCAAACTGCCATACTTTTATTACTCATTACAAACTAGATTTGGCCTCCAGGAGTAGAGCTTCTTTTAGATCTATGGTTCTGAGGAATATTCTTCCTTGAGCCGCCCAGGTTTCAGGTTGCTAGGGACACTGTCCCATACATGAGAATAAAGGCGAGATTGACAACATCACATAAAGAAGTTATGTACTTACCATAATGTTCCATGTCTGTTGTCCATCTCCGCCTTTATTCCCCACAACCTTCCCACTTTCCCCTATCCTAGTCTCCTAGGAGATTGGGTAATAAAAGAAGATAGCTCTTTTCATGGACTCATTGGCTTCAGAAAATGGCATGTAATCAAATAGTTTCTTACCGTTATTTCTTGGTTTCTCATATAATGTTTATGGACCTTTTTGGCAAACAAGATCTGAGGTACTGGAGAGGTGCGTTCTGGGAAGGGAAGGGTGCCTGAGAGCTTGGTAGAAGGCCACAAGCTTTTGTATAAGGCCAAGACAGATCCGAGGGATCGGATCTAACCCATACATGAGAATAAAGGCAGAGATGCACAACACACATGAAACGTTATGGTAAGTACATAACTTCTTTTTATTTTCACTTGTATTTTCTTATAAAAATACCTTGACATATTTGTTTGGGGAGACATAAATGACACATGATTTCTAAGAAATTTTTAAACTCTGCAGAGACTGAAGTTACTTTATTTCATGATTAATATGCTTTTACTTTAACATTTGTAATGCTGAATACTTTCTTATGTTGCACATAAGGGGTGGAGGGATGTACTGTATGGCATCCTGCAGGAAATGTCTCCAATTTCAGGTAGCTCATCATTTTCAATTTTCAGCTCTGTTATTAGATATGTTTACTGGTCCCAGATTACATTTACACATCTTATGAAGGAAAATATATCCATCTTGCCCTATTTGGGCAACTTCCTACTGGCTTCTCAGTCAAAGGTATGCTATTTCTGCATATTGACCTATAGTTTTACTGATGAAGTTGTTAGATGTCAAATTAACCTATAACAAATCATCCCTTACATCCCAACAGTTGTAATCTTTCAGGGTGCAGTTGTAGACTGTCAGAATGAAATATTTTGCTCCCCAGACAAAGCATATGGAAATTCAAGATGCAATGATAGACATTTCTCAGCAGCAGTCAGAAGTGCAGTGCTTAAGAGTTATGGGTCATTCTGCACTCTAGTGGTGCTCATGAAAGATTTAATGTAAAAATACTTATTATTTTTTTTTACTATTTGGCACAAAAAACGTGATCCGATACTTCCTCATCAGATGATTATTATATCCATTCAGATCAATGTTGGCAGCTTTCAGGCATTTGCATCCAAGGCACAGGCTCCTCCCCACCCATAATTCCCCTCCATCTTAACAGTATTGCAGATCTCAAACATGGTCCTTTGGCTGAGTGCTTGGTTCTTTGCTTTATGCAGATAAGTGATCTTTTTCTTTTTTTTTTATACTTCTGTTTGCTTTTATTTCTGCCTAACTTATCTTCACTTCAAGGTATAAGCTTAGTTTCATCCTGCTCCCTTCTTCGGGGTTTTGTCTTCCCAGTTGCCTGCCTTTTGCCCCCAAAAAAAAAAGTTTTATCTCTGGTTGATAGTTTCAGGTTTTCTGCTGGATATTGGTAGTTTTCTAGTATACTGTGTGTGAATATAGCTGTTAGTCTTTGTGATATTTTTATACACCTGTCTAGCTTTTCTTCATTCACCAACATTTCTGACAAGGCCTTGGGTTTTTAAAAAACATACTGCTTGTGGTCATAAAATTCCCTTTTAAGACTCACATTCAGTATGTCTATTGCTTGGGGGTTTCCCACTTGGACAAGGATGGTTTTTTGTTTACCATTTGGGGCTAGGGCTCTTTGAAACCATAAATCAAAACTGTTACTTAAGGGTCTACCTCCTCCTAATCGGGCTCTCCCACCAGCAAGAAGTCAAGGAAAAAGTAAGGGAGATAAGGCAAAAGGTAAGGATAAAGAAAAGTAAAGGAAAAGGAGTCTTCCAAGGAAAGATCTTCAGAGAAGAATAAGGCTTGTGAGAAAGAAGTCCAAAAGAGATTCCCAGTCCTTCGAGATGCTCTGGTCTGGTGCCAAAACTTCCATGATCTTCAGAATAGACTGTCAGAGCCTATTCAAATCTGGCCACCTACTCTTCCTCATACTTTGGAAGCTAGGTTTTTCCCTGGAGCCAATCAGTGCTTGGCTCCATTCCACATTTCTCCAGGTGAGATCCTTTCATAGGTCTTCTAGGATACCATCAATGGTTTCTTCTTTAAGGTCTGTGTGGTTTTCAAGAAGCCTGTCCAAGGCAAACATGGACAGGATGATGTTTTTGAGGACCTAGATTCAGTAGGTGGCCCTCCCTGCACCTCTCCCTGCTGGAGGGATGGAAACTGTCCCTATGACACCTCTTTTGGTATCTCCTTCACCAATACAAACCTTCAGGTCTAAGGCCCTAGGATCAGAGCACTTTCTGAGGGAGTGCCTGTTTTGGAGCAAATAGCATAATCACCTTCAGCTCTGATAGCATCTCTTACTCATTCAACTCAGACAGTGTTGGATCTCAAAGAGTCCTGGAGCTGAGAGGTTGATGCTGGTGCCCATGGCCCAGGATCAACTCTGAGGATTTTGGATCCTTCCCTTCCTGTGGGTGCTTCAGTTCCTGACAACTCAGCTTTGGTGTCTGCCTCAGAGTCAAGTGGAATTGGGTTTCAGGATGTTCCTTTGTTGTGTTCTTCAGATCCCATAGAGCTGGCCTCAGTATAGGGAACAGTTTCAGCTTTGGCTTTTGAGGCTTTTTAAAGAGTTATTTCCAAGTTTAGTGAAGAGGTATCATCCCACACTTGAAGCCACCCTGACCTCTGCTGAAATGTTTACTTCTACAGCCTTTTGTTCCTGTTAACCACAGGAAGACAGCCAGCTTCGGTTGGTCTCAACACAGTTCACACTGTGGACTCCCCATCATCTTCTGAGTCTTCTTCAGACCCTACTACCACACAAGTACTCAAGAAACATTCTTGCAAAAGGAGGCATGTGGACTCCCTTCAGGAATCCCTCACCAAAGATACTGACTTTGAGAAAGGGGAAGGTTCCTCAAGATCCATCCCCCCAGGAAGACATCTCCTTCAGAGACATTTTAGAAATGTTGAGACAAGTGGGAAGATCCATCAATGCCTCCTCCTAGGAGGAATTAGTATTACTTGAGGCCTTCGGATCTGGCCCATTTACTTCCTAAGTGCCACACCCTACTGACAGACTCATTGATTCAGTCTCTTGGTGGGCTTGGAAGGAACTGGACATGGTGGAGTAAATCTCCTGAAAAACAGAAAAGAATTTGGTTTCACCAAAATAGGCCACACTGGAGCAAGAGTTCTGTTATAGATTCTGCTGTGGTAGCAGTGGTCACAAAGTAAGATCTGGCAAAGGAGACCTGTACTGTCCATCCTCCTAAGAGGGAGTCCAGCATGATGGGCAGGTTTGGAAAGTGGGTTTACACCACAACACTCTACATCCACTTTATGGGTGCTAAACTATTTAGCTCATTTGACATGTATTATGAGACCTGACTAAGGAACTCTCCAAGTGCCTCAAATTATGGACATACAGCTGGAAACCTTACAACTGACTTCTAATGTGTCCATGTACCTGTTATTTAATGCAGTGGATGGTACTTCTAGAACAGCAGGCACTGGCATTGCAATTCGTTATGACACTTGGATGCGTCTCTGTGATTTTGTGGAGAACTTCAAGATGTTCTTTTTTAAAATTACCCTTATGATGGGTCTACTCTCTTTGGACCCAAGGTCAATGATATGCTATCCAGAATTCAGCAGAATGGCAAGACCCTGTATGCTATCTGTATCCTCTTCTCCACCTCAGAAAGGTCTTTCTCCCAGAACCATAAGAGGCTTTGGTCCTGAAAATCACAGGGTTTTACTCACAACACTTCTGGTGATAGACCCCCCCCCCCCAGGGCTGATGGGGGAATAACAACAGTGGCTGTCACACTTGTAGCAGAGATGGTCTGCAGAACCAAGGGTTTCAAGACTCATTCACTGACAAATGCTTCCAGCATTCCTACAAGGTTACCTGACTGTTGCACTTTGGAGGTAGTTGGGCACTTGTCTCTGTACCCTTTAGAGTGGATGGCCATCTCCCAAGATATTTGAGTGCAGAGAATAATAAACAGAGGGTACATCATTCTCTTTCTTTCCCTACTCCCAAATTCCACAAGACTTTTTGATGTCCCACCTCCTCAGAGGAAGTCAGCAGTTAAGGAAGTCAAAAAACTGCTAACTAAGCAAGTTATCCAGGTGGTTCCACCAGACCAGCAAGAATCCAGAGTCAGTTCAAATTTTTTTTGTTTCTGAAGAGGAACGGGTGACCTCTGGCCCATTTTGGACCTCAGTCCTGTAAATCATAATGTAAAACAGACAAAATTCTTGATGGTCATGGTTCAGTTCATTTTGCCTCTTTTGAAGAAGGATAATTGGATATGTTTGGTGGACCTTTAGGACACCCACTACCACATAAAAGTATCCCGGTAGTCCAGGAGATTCCTCTGCTTTCAGCTGGCAGCCAGTCACTTCCAGTTCAGGGCACTGTCCTTTGGTCTCACCACAGACCCCGGGTATTCTCCAAATGTATGGCAATTGTGGTAGTTCACCTTAGACTGCCAGGGTTCTGGGTGTTCCCTTACTTAGATGACTAGCTCATAACTGCTGACACCAAGGATCTTCTAGTTCAAAACAGGGACTCCTTGTTCCAGTTATGCTTCTTTTAGGGGTCACGATCAGTTTGGAAAAGTCCAAACCGACACCTGTTCAGTCGATAGAATTTATAGGATGTCACCTGGATGTGACTTTACAAATAGTCAAGCTTTCAGAGTCAAGATCCATTCTAATGTCTCACAAGAGTGATCTCTTAATCATTCCATGGCTGCCAAGATCTTCAGCCACTAGGGCCAGCCAAACTGTGATCTGTTTGTGATCCCGTCCCCAAGAAGGGAGAGTCACCAAGGGACCCTCTGTCCACACTTGGCCTCAGGGTTTCTTGTATGCTTATCCTCCCCTCATTCTGAAGTTCCTTCAGAAAGCCATGCAGCACAATGTGACAGTGATCCTCATTGCTCCCCCTTTGGACTTGTCAGGTATGGTTCCCCTTTCTGTGGCCTCACTTGAAATGCCGTCCCTGGGTGCTGGAAATTCGATCTCTTATCCCTCTGGAAAGCCTTATCTGGACGTAGAAGCCCTGAAATTCCCTGCATGGTTTCTCCAATTCAGAAGATTAACTTGGTTTTATGTGGATGGGGAGTTTGTTCTACAGCAGTGGTATCTTCTGTGGGATAGACTTGTCCTGCCAAACCATTCTGTTGATCTTGTAGAAGAGGTCTAAATCCCTCTGTCGAGTATTTATGATGTCATTTGATTTGCTGATGTGCAGTAAATCCATCAGTAATGGATCAAAGGATGCTTTGTATGGCAGACACAGACCACTTTTTAAGCATTCTGTAGGATATGAATTACAATGACAGGGCATTCAGACAGTCCACGTAGGACATGTCATTTAGGCCTTGTATTCTTTTATTAAAGTATCTATGTGGGCATTCCAGTTCTTGTATGTGTCTGAACAGATACATGTCAAGGGGGGCATTATATTTAATGACTGACCTAATGAGGGTGGAGCAAACAGGGACAAGGACATACCTAGAACAAGACTCGATCACTTTGTTTTTAAGCTGTGCAGTACAGACCTTACAAAAATAGACACATGTTGGTGGAAACCTAGGTCACTGTCCACATAAGTTTCTAAATCCCAAACAACTGGGTCAACTCTTAGGGGTATATTGTCAATGTGGTAGTTCCCTGGGGGTAGATAACTTCCCAAAGGATGCAATAATGCATTTTTTTGGCATTTAGTTTATGTCCATGATTTTGGTACCATTTATTTATTTGAGACAAACCTTCTTGTAAAATGGCTAAGTCATTTGAGGATTCAGTGACCTCTCCTAGCTTGCAGTCATCAGCAAACATAGTTAGCCAGAGCCCTTTAGTTTTGGCTTTAACTTCAGGAGAGGTCCCACTATAGATAGTACCCTGGAGGATTCCACATGGTATTGGTCTCATTGTGGGGGTAACTTCCCCTGTTTTGTCTGTGTCCTATTTGCAAGCCAGCTGGCAATACAGTGGGTGACATAGGGATTTATTCCCAGTTAATTTAGCTTTTCTGCTGAGCCTGTGAGGGGAATTGTGTCCAAACCTTTGGCCAGGTTTAGGTATGTGGTTTGTATCACTTTGCCTACATTCATTGCTTTGGTGACCTTTTCAAAAACATCCACCAGGTTGAGTAAGCATGACCTGCCCTTGTCAAACTCAAACTGAGATGGGTTCAGTGTTTGGAGGTTTCGTTTGTCCAGATTAATTAATTCCATGATAAGTCTTTCCATAGCTTTGCATATGAGGCCTGTTAGATTTATGGGCCTGTAACTGGCTGGCTCTGTGGAAGGTCCTCACTTACGCAGGGAATGACTGTAGCTGTTCTCTATTTCCTTGGTACAACACCTGTATGGAGGTTGAGATTGAACAGTGTTGTTAGGGGTGATGGATAAATCATGCTTCATGCTATTTAAGATGCATCCAGGGATACTGTCAGGACCCACTGATGCAGTATATTTAGCTTTTGATAGCACTTTTAGGAATTGGTCTAGTTGTGATAGCTGGAGGTGAGCCAATTTCAGGTA
Organism: Protopterus annectens; assembly: GCF_019279795.1. Classification (NCBI taxonomy): domain Eukaryota; kingdom Metazoa; phylum Chordata; order Ceratodontiformes; family Protopteridae; genus Protopterus; species Protopterus annectens. The sequence goes on from NC_056741.1 coordinate 1,830,800,884, forward strand.
CATCTTGAGGGACAGATGGAGGGGAGAGATGGGTAAATTTAGTGCTAAATGTATTGGCCAGTAAGTTTTCTATATCGTTAGTTTCAGTATAGATAACATAGTTCACAACCAGCTCAACACATTGCTGCATTGTACTTTTGAGATTACAAACATAAGTAAAAAATGCCTTATGATTGTCTTTAGCTTGGGTAGCTATTTTATTCCCAAACTTGGCTTTGGTGGATTTTATTAAGCTCGTGACTTGATTGTTTATTTCAGTGACAACGACTCAAACATTTTGGGAACTACTCTTCTTACTATCAGTCAAAAATCTTTTCCTTTTATTAAAACGCTTGTTGATATTATGGTTCCACCATGTGTGTTTGTTTCTGGGGTTTGCCCTGCACTTGTTCCTACGGGGTTCAACTGCTTCTTTGTTTGCACACTGGTATAGTGCTGATGAAGTCCCATTCATATGGGATGAAAGCACTTAACTCATTCTTTTTTAAATAAATTATACATTTTAGGGAGCTCTGGACTGTTTTTTAGCCAAGTGATTTTGCTTGTTTGGTTACTCTGGTAAAGTGTGGTGTTTTACATTTCTGCGTATTATTGAAGTTAACTGGAGTTTTTTGGGGATTTGAAACTTGCCAATGTATCACTTAGGAGTAGGTAGTTTGTCTTAAAGAAATTTCTATAGGTACCTTACATAGAACAGGTCTCTGATTTTAGTTTTATTTTGAAGGAAACTGCTTTATGGTCACACCTACAAGTGATGGAGATATGTAAGGGATGGTGCAAGATGCTCTCATATTAGTAAGTAGAAAATCTAAGATGTTATTTCCCTTAGTGGGTACTCTAATTGTTCCAGGGCATTTGTATTGACAAAGTCCAGGAATCTCTTTGCTTGTGCAGTAGTGGTGCTGTTGGTTTCCCGGTTTATAGGTGGATAGTTTAGATCACCCAGGAAAATGGTATTGGGATTAATACTGAATGATTCTAGTTCCTGTGCATGGATGTTATGGCTTTCTTTTGTTATAGAGAAGTAATAGCTGTGGTTTGCTAATTTATGGTATGCAATGGTTATTTGTACATGAAGAAGCTCTAGTGCATCATGCTGCTTTGCCAACCTTGATGTCAGTCTCTTCTGGATGTAGATTGAGGTACCTCCACATTTTCCCCTCCTAACCAGTAGCTGGTCTAAACATGTGGAAGCCATTACAACCCTGCACAGCCAGAGTGCCCTCTGCTATTTTAAGCCATGTCTCAGTCACTACACAGATGTCAGTGTCTTCCAGGGTGAGAAGTGCTTGTAAGGAGCTGTGTTTCTTGTTAGGCTCCTAGCATTGGTCAGTGACACTTTCATATTTTCCTTTGCTTGTTTTATGTTGGTAGGTTTATCAGGTTAGCATTGCCTAAAAAGGCATTGTGTGGTGGACAGTGTCTTTGCCAATAATCAAAACCCTAGAGGGGACAGATGCAGTCTACCCCTGGTGAAGTAGCATGGTATGTCAGTCATATCCTCCCAGGCTGACAAATATTGGTCCCCCTTTGAAAGATACCAAAAACTAAGGCAGTTATTGAAGTCAGTTATTTTTTCTTATATCACGGCATCATCCTTGGAGGAGGTAGAATGCTGCTTAATGCTAGGGTCATACCTGTATTGGAAACATAGTCTGAAAACTTTATCATGTCTATCTCCATATAGTCCAGGGAGGTACACCTCAAGTCATTCACACTGTCATGAACTATGACAGAGTCATACTGGTACTTGTTCAAGGATTTGAATGCATGTGTGATCTGATGGATCCTGGCAACAGATAAGCAACTGTCACTCTTCCCTTGCTTAGCCTGGTAAGAGACACATCTGTGTGTCTTACAATAGAGTCATCTATAACAAGAATGTTAATTTGGGTTAATACTTGCCTTATGGATTCAGCATCTCTAACCATGGGGCTCCTTGTGCTATGTGAGGAAGCAAGCTTAATATGCTGAGTATGCTTTGTGCCTGTGTTGTGTTTTGGAGGTCTTTGAGGTTTAATAAAGTTAATCTTCAGAACCTCAGCATATGATGGATTATGTGTATTACAATGGCTTTGAAAAGTTATGGTATATGGTGTACGGCTGACAATTCGGTGTCTCCGTTTACTGTGTGTGAGATTTTTGCCTCCAGGGATACTATTTATATATACATCTCTCACACGTTGTATTATGCTTATCGGACAGCATGAAACATTCCTTGCACTTTCTCAAGCTACCCATCTCAATCAGGCTGACCAGAAATGTTGTGCAGAAGTGCTGATCTATGATACTGACAGGAATGACTCTGGTGGCAGATGCACCCCCCCCCCCACACCCAATATTAAGCAATTATATCAAAGGTCTTTTGAGTAGTTTAAGGGAGAAACCTTGCAAAATAATACTTGAGCTCCAAAATAATAATAATAGATCTGCTGTTGTCGATTTTCACTTTATCCTCAACTGATGGGTTTGGATCTGATCCCTTGGATCTGACTCGACTGTTGCTAAACTGTGGCAACCAAAAACTCTCGAGCTTCTCCCTTACCCACAATGTACCAACCCCAAGTACATCAGATCTCGTTTGCCTCTTTATGCGAAAGAAGTGGTGACCATTACTCTTGAGCAGAAAGATGTTGTTGTGCGTTTATCTCTCTTCTTAAATAATCTTTAAAATTCTTAGGTTTTCGTTATACCCTTACTGTATTGCTTCACTTTTTATCCCTTTTACTAGTTAAAATAACGTTTCTGTCACTTTTCTTCTCCGTACAGCCTGTACTCTTGAATATTATTGTTAGTATTCTTTTTCCCACTTCTACATTTTATGTAATCTTTTTTATTATCATTGTTTTTTTTAACAAAAAACATATTTATTAAATTATCATGTATGACATAGGCTATGTTACATTTATATAAATTACAATAAACCATAGCGACACAATTTCAGTTGCAAGCATTATACATTCCAAACTGTGCCTACACAGCTTTAGCTGCAAACATTATACATCACTTTTAACATATCCAGCCATTGTTAGTCGGGCATTACATAGCTCATTCAAACCCTGCCTCCTTTTAAACCTCGTTCCTCCTCTGCCTGTATTGATCCCACAATTCCCATTTTTTTTCTATGTAGTTTGCTCCTTTCCTTTTCTAAAGATCCCAATTCCAGTTGTTTTATCTCTGTTACTATATTCACTACTTCTAGTAGTTGGTCTAGACTTTGATTTCCATTTTCTAGTAACTGCTTTTTTGGCAGCCAGCATAATTAGACTCAGTAAGGCTTTACTATGTCTGGGCAATTCCGATTCTGTAGCATGACTCAAGAAAATCATTTCCCCAGTCAGTCCAATCTGCTCACCCAGCATCCCTGACAGAGCAGTCTGCAGGGAATCCCTAAAGTCTGCCAGCTCAATACACTTCCAAAAAATATGTTCCCAGCTACCTCTTTCTTGTCCATCACACCTCCAACATTTGCTATCCACCTGAGGAAAATTTTTTTGGAGTCTACTTGGGCTATAAAAATACCTATCTGTATGATTACTGTTGTTCTTCTTAAAGGTCTGCATCCAAAATCCCAGTCTCTCTGTTACTTGAGCTTTCCCCATTTCAACATCATCTCTTTCCACTTTGAATTATAGTTTTCTACTTGTGCTATGTATAGAAGCCTTAACTGTGTTGCTCTGAAATACCCCTTCAACTTGGGTAATCCCAGTCCACCCTGTTCTGGAGTCTATAGTATAATAGTGAAAATCATTTTAAGTGAATGCGAAAACACAGACAGGTATTGTGCGAACCGCGATTATGCCAAACGTACTAAACCGCGAAATTCAAAAAGTCAAAGTGCCATGGTTGGCCCATCTGCGGTACAGCTCCATAAGGTAAGTGTGCGACAGTTATGGACCTTAGGGTTAGGGTGCGGGTTAAGGTAAGTGCATAGATAGGTAAAGTATGTAAGGTTTAGTGTAAGGTTAGAATTAGGGTTTTGTTAAATGTATGTGTGTGAATTATTTGTTTTGTTTTGGTATATCGCTGTAGGGTAAGTGTGCGAAAGTTACGGACCTTAGGGTTAGGGTGCGGGTTAAGGTAAGTGCATAGATAGTGATGTATGTAAGGTTTAGTGTAGGTTTAGAAGTAGGGTTTTGGTGCTTTACTTTAGGGTTAGAAGTAGGGTTTTGGTTAGTGTATGTATGTGGTTTATTTATTTTGTTTGGGTAGGCAGTATGAAGTGGGAGGTGGAGTTGGCCGACTATGGGGATTCGACTTTTTGTATTTCGCGGTTTAGTACGTTCGGCATATTCACAGTTCGCACAATATGTGTTGATGTTTTCGCATTCGCTTAAAAGGATTTTTGCTAATATAATATAGACCCCCTGTTCTGTTGGAAGAATAAGCTTATCCCGCTTGACTCTTGCTGTCTCCCCCTTCCAGATAAAATCCTTCAGCTCTTTATTAATTGCTATATACAACTTCTTCTCTGGTTGATAAAAATATGCACGACCTGTGTATAACACTAAATGGACTAAAAACTTTTTAACTGCTTGTATCTTCTTATCAATATACATGATAACAGAGCTTCCATTTTCTCAGATTTTGCCTTATCTTTTGTTTAGTCTTTTTCCACATATCCTTAGCTGCCATGCCAGTATCATTTTTAATCCATACTCCTAAATACTTCATTTTATCATGTCCCCATAAATATGGATATTGCGGAAACAATTTTTATGTGGGTACATAATTTACCACTATTGCTTTTGGTTTTGCTTCATTAATTTTTCATCCCAGAAAGGTTTGAAACTGCCTCAGTATGTTCTACAGCACTGTAATGTCCCTTTCTGGTTTTGTCAGGTATAAAATAATCCATCTGCAAATAGACCCAGCTTTTTTGACCACCATACCAATTATATCCTTGAATTTCTGAGTCCGTTATTTTCTTTGCCAGTGGTTCTAAATTGTAATGCAAATAAAAGAGAGAGAGGACACCCCTGCCTGTTTTTTCTGCTCAAGCAGAGAGGACCCTGCCCACTTTAATGTTTGCCTCTAATCTTTCATATATCCTCCCAATCAACCTTATAATTTTATCAGGGAATGCAAATGTTTCCATTGCTCTGCTCATAAAATCCCAGCTTATTCTGTCAAATGCTTTCTCTGCATCAAGACTCACCGGCAATAGTGATATTTTCTCACATTCTGCTTCCCACTGTTCTATTTATGTTGTCAGATGTTTGCCTCCCCTCCACAAAACCACATTGATCCATTTCTATCAGTTTGGCATCACTTTTGCCATTATTTTAGCCATTATAGACAAACACTTTATAATCATGATTTAGTATCAAAATGGGCCTGTATGAACTGGATCTGATGGATCTTTACCCTCTTTAGGTAGTACAGTTACTACCACTTTCCTCCAGGATATTGGTACTGCTCCTCCTCCTCTTAAAATACCATTAAACAAAACTTTCCAGATCTTTATCAGTTTTTTCCCTCCTAGTTTCCAAACGTCCACAGGAATACCATCTAATCCTGGGGACCCTCCTGCAGATTGGTTATACATCACCATTCTCTTTTATTACAATTGTTGGTAATTTCTGTATTTCTTTGTATTTTTCTTCCCCAAAAAAATTTTGTGCAAGGAACCAGCAAAGAAACTTCAACAAAAAAATAGCGTCTATTCAGTTTATTAGCCACTTTCATCAAAAACACTTCATCAGAATACAAGTACACCACAATTTCATCAAGTTTAAATACACTTACAAATTGCATCAATTACCTAAATAATTGCCAATAAATTAGTTAAATAATTACTATATTAACCTTAATTTTTTTAATACCCTTTGTTAACAAACACTCTCATGTTTTTCAAAAAACATTGAATATTCACTGTGTCATTAAGCCCGGGGGATTTGTCGGCTGCCAGTTTAATTTGCCAGAAAGCTTCTCTTTGTTCAAGGAAATGTCTTTATCAAAGACTCATGGGATTTTTTGAACAACTTTCATGAATTTAATATCAATTATAGTTATAGATCTGATGTTAATATTATCTGTACTGTTTATATTTGTTTTGTTTACAGCTATTCCTCATGATGTAGGAATTGAATTTGTTAGAATGTTTTTCACTAAGTTTACAAATACTCCCACTCAACAAGTGAATTTTTATTATCATTTGATTGAGGTTTTATTAAATAATAATTATATTGTTTTTAATAAAAATGATTATAAACAATGAAGGGGGTAGCAATGGGTTCACCTGCAGCCCCTTCTTTTGCCAATATAGTACTAGGTTGGTGGGAACACAGTGTATTGTATGAAATTAATATGAATTTTAAGGTGTGTTTTTACAAACATTTCATTGATGATTTATTTTTTTTGTTTTAGAAGGTAGCAACACTGATTGTCAGAAATTATTGAAAGAACTAAATGAAAAATCAGATTTTTTAACATTTACCACAGGGGATGTCAGCCATACAGTTAATTTTCTAGATGTTATATTATATTGGGATGATTATAAGAGACAATTTGAGAGTAATGTACATAGGAAAAGTATGTTTACTCATAGTTATTTGCACAGTAATAGCAATCACCCCAACTTCATGAAGAGAAATATACTCAGGGGACAATATATTATAGCCAGTCATATGACTCCAGATGATAAAACATTGGATGAGGAATTTGATTTCATTACCAATTTATTTAAGTATAGAGGATATAATGAAGCTTTTTTTGAAGGAATTGGAAAATGAAATCAAGTAGAAAAGGTATACCCTCGTTCAACCTATTTTGAAATTTCCTTTTATGAGTAAAAAAGAAAGAACAGGTACTGAGGATAGAAAGACAGATGACAGAAGGTTGACATATGTACTGGATATGACCGTGGATAGTAATAACATTTGCTCTATTATTAATAATAATTGGAAAAAATTGCAAGATAATAGAGAATTGGCTGATGAAGTAGGGGAATTTCCTATGTTCGTGTATAAGAACCATCATATGAAAAATTTATTACAAAGAAGGAACAAGAAAGAACTAGATTATGATGATGCTCCCCCCAGAAAACCATTAGGTATGTTGAAATGTGGACAATGTAATATTTGTCAGTACATATATGAAGGACACTTTATTATGCTAGACAACCCTTTTTATACCATTACCATCAAGGGGAGATATAATTGTCAAATGAAGGGAGATGTTTATTTTGCACATGCTCAGGCTGTTCAGCTTTTTATGTTGGAATGACTAGAAGGAGGTTATTTGAAAGAATGAAAGAACATCTTTATTATATAAAAAGGAAAGATATGAAAAGTGCTTTATACAAGCATACTCTGAAATGTTCCAGCTATAAGAAGTTCCATTTTTCAGTTATTGAACAGGGACAGATAGACTTGAGAGGGGGGGATTTAAAGAATTTCCTTGAACAAAGAGAAGCTTTCTGGCAAGTTAAACTGGCAGCTGATAAATCCCTCGGGCTTAATGACACAATGAATATTACATATTTTTTGAAAAACAGGAGAGTGTTTGTTAACAAAGGGTATTAAAAATTTAAGGTTAATAGATTAATTTACTAATTTATTGGCAATTATTTAGGTAATTGATGTAATTTGTAAGTGTATTTAAACTTGGTGAAATTGTGGTGTACTTGTATTCTGATGAAGTCTTTTTGATGAAAGCGGCTAATAAACTGAGTGGACGCTATTTTTTGTTTCCTTGCTGGTTCCTTACACGAGGTTTTTGTGTTTTTGGTGCTGTGTATTTCCTCATGGTTGGTTTTGGTACAAAAAAATAATATATATCTATATCTATCTATATATCTATATTATATATATCTATCTATATATATATATATATATATATATATATATATATATATATATATATATATATGTGTGTGTGTTTGTGTGTGCGTGCATATGTATAATTTTCTGTCTGGTGTTCCCCTTTAACTTTCTCTTGTTTCCACTATGGCAGAAAAAGAGAAATGCCCATCTGGGTTCAAAAAATGTCTCAAGCGTGGGCACAAAAATTCTGTTTTCTGATGCCCACACTTTGTGTATACTGCCTTGGTCCTCTTTGTCTACTAGAGGACTGTGCTGTTTGTCTTGGGTTTCATCTCAGAGCTCTGACTGAAAGAAAAAATAAACTAATTCTAAAAGGGTTGCTTCCTTCCTCTTTTGGAGAGGCTTTATCTGGAACTATGTTACCAACAAAATGTAAGAAGTCTAAGTCTCCTTCTCAGAGGTCTTCTACTATTTCTTCCAAGATTTCGAAGCGGTCAAGAAAAAGACCTCAATCTGATCTGACCTCACCATCAGATCCTAATACAAAAGAGTCTAAATTATTGCATGAAACCTCAGCCTTGGATCTGAAACAGAGCAAATACGATTTGTCTGATCCAACCTCAACATCGCATCCATAGCAGAAAAAGAAAGATCTGATGTTGACAGTTTTCATTCTATCCTCAACTGATGGGTTTGGATCTAATCCCTCAGATCCAACTCGACTGTTGCTAAAGTTCATGGCAATCAAAAACTCTCAAGCTTTTCCCTTACCCATAATCCACCAACCCCAGGTACTTCAGATCTCATTTGCCGCTTTCACAAAAGACATGGTAATCAGTCACTCTCAAGCATTTGTTATAAGTCTAATTTTTTATTTTTTCTTAAAAAACTTTGAAATTTTTAGCATTTAGTTTTTTCCTTACCTCTCCAATATTTCTATTACTGTTTTAAGTATTTCTTGAATACCATTGTTAGTATTGTTTTCTCTGCTAACCTACAATAACTATAGTTCTTTCTACCATTGTTGGTAGTTTCTTTTTCTTTCCTTCCCTGTCTCCAAAAAAAAAATAAAAAGTTAAAAGTTAAGTTAGTCAAACTTTTTGCATTGATATTTTTTTGAATATGGTGGAGAAAGGGCCTGCGGGCTTTAAAAAATGTTCAAAATGCAGACATAAGATTCAGTATCAGATGTGCACAATTTATGTGTGTACTGTTTAGGACCTCTTCATTTACAGGAGGACTGTTCAATATGTCATACGTTCAATCCCAGGGCTCTAGTTGAACGCAAAAATAAATTAATCTTGAAAGACAGATGGATCCAACCCTCTTGGATCTTAGATCTTCAACCCTGATGTCTTAGTGTTCAGAGTCTCACCAAATCTTTCCACATTGACAGCCAGTACCAAGTCCCCAGGCTTCCCCACAGGGAATCTTGATTTCTTCTTCTGATACCTCCCCAGATTGTCCCATGGAGAAGGTCCTTAAGAAGAACATGTGCAAGAGGAATATACCTCAGAGACCAGATAAGATTATGGTGCCACCTGTGGACAAGCAGTTTTGGGAAAAAGGGGTATCCGTTGATGCCATGGTCATAATGGCGGCCAACAAAAAGGAACTTATCAAGGAGAGTTCCACTGTTCACCCCCCCAACAGGGAGTTGTGGGTGATGGACAGATTTGGGAAGCATATCTATGCTTCAGTGACCTTTGCTTTAAGGTGTCTGAATTATTTGGCACACTATACAAGAGTTCAGAGGGATTTGGTTAAGCAGTTGTGGAATACCATCCAAGAGCTTTTTTTGAAGTTTATTCATCTGTGACTTCTCAGTTGTTTACCCTGCAATTCATTTCTAATTCCTCTATGAGGTTGGTTTCACATGTAGCAGAAGGAACCACAAATGCAGCGGGTTCAGACATTTCCATTAGAAGGCATGCCTGGATGCATTTGTATGATTTTGCAGAGTCCTTCAACTCCTTGTTTGTAAATGCTCCCTTTTACGGGACATCTTTGTTTGGGCACAAGGTGTAGGACACACTATCCAGGTGTGAAAATAATGAAAAGACCCTGTCTGCCGTGGGTGTACATTTTTTGACCCCTAAAAGATCTTTTTCTATGAATCAATGAAGTGGACAAAAGATGTGGTTCAAGAAGACTCAGGGTCCATTCCAAGATGCATGTGGAAGAGGTTCTCCTAGAGGCAGAGAAGGGAACGTAATGGATAATGACACCCCCGCAGCAAAGGTGGCCCTCAAAACCAGGGATCCAGAGACTCTTTCTTTGACAGACCCTACCAGTGCTCCTAAAAGGAGGTCCAATTGTCCACCTCTGGAGGTAATCAGGAGATGTTTATCCCTGCACCAGAGAGCCTGGCTAGACTTAAAAGATACCTGGGTGCAGAAAATTATTTCCAGAGGGTATATAATTCCTTTTCCCTTCCTCCTCCAAACTCAAGAAAACTGCCTGATGTTTCACTCAGCCAGAGGGAACAAGCAGCAATTCAAATTCAAATGCTGCTAGAAAAAAAGAGTCATCCAAGAGGTCCCACCTGTTTGGAACTTACACAATATTCATTTTAGTGCCAAACAAAACAGGGGACTGGAGACCAGTTTTGGATCTCAGTATGTTAAATGTCAATTTGACAAACCAAGTTTCAGATGGTCAAGGTTCAATCCATTCTCCCATTCCTAGGCAAGGATGACTGGATGTGCTCAATAGATCTTCAGAATGCGTACTATCATATAAGGATGAATAGATAATTCAGAAGGTAGTTACACTTCTGGCTGAGAAACAGTCACTACCAATTCAGAATTCTGCCCTTTGTTCTCACCATTATCCCCAGGGTGTTTACCAAGTGCATGGCAGTAGTAGCAGCCCACTTGAGAGAGGAAGGATTCCAAGTGTTTCCATGTTTAGGTGACTGGCTCATTTCATCTCCAATCAGGCATCATTTAGTAAGGGTAAGAGACCAGATTCTCCAGACATGCTGTCTTCTGGGGATAGCCATAAACTACAAAAAGTCCCAACTAAAACCAACTCAGACTCTAGAATTCATAGGACCAATCCTCAACACAAAGTCAACCAGAGCTTCACTACTGCCCTTAAGAGTTCAGACCGTAAGATTCTTGGTCAGAAGAATAATCTGCAGTACCAAGGTTTCAGCCCACCTGGTCCTTCAAGCTCTGGGATCAACGGCAGCAGCGATAACACTAGTATCTTTAGCCATATTTTACATGAGAATTCTTCATTGGATGCTAGCCACACAATGGTCAATACTTTACTAACCCATGTCTTGTCAGATAGGAATCACTCAGACATGCAAGAGACATCTCGGGTGGTGGATTCAGTCAGATCAGGTTCTACAAGGCTGTCCATTTATTTCCCTTCAGCCCAAGGCCAAAATTACCACAGATGCTTCCCAGATAGGGTGGGGGGGCATTTTCTGGGAAAAACAGGCCAGGGCACTTGGTCCCCCAAAGAGGCCAACTTGCCTATCAATGTCCTAGAGAAGACACCAGTGTTTTTAGTGTTGTATGCCTTCCAGGATACTCTCCCCTTAGGGACTATTGTGATACAGACAGACAAAATGTCAGTAGTTTGGTACATCAACAAACAAGGAGGGACCAAATCCTACCCCTTGTGTCGAGAAGCTCTCAGACTGTGGCAATGGGCAATCTCATCCAACTGCTTTCTCACAGCAATGCACATTCTGGGGGAATCCAGTGTGATAGCAGACAAACTGACCAGGTGCATTCTTTTACCACACGACTGGTCCCTCAACAAGAACATGATGGAAATGATTTTCCATCAGTGGGCCAGGCTTGCTGCGATCTTTTTGCCTCTCCCAAAAACACAAATGCAGCAGCTACTTTGCCCTAATATCCACGCAGGGGAATCACCAAGGGATGCCCTTCTTCATAATTGGCCACCCAATCTTCTTTACACTTATCCACCAATTCTGCTAATTCTGGAATTCCTACAAAAACTGCCATGTTGAAGTGCAAAGTCATCCTTATTGCACCTTACTGGCCTCAACAGATCTGGTTCCCCTTCCTTTGGCCTCAATTACTTCACTAACCTTGGATTCTGGATCTGACTCCAGACCTCCTGTTTCACCCAACAGGCATGATTCATCCAGACATGATAAAACCTCAAGGCTGATGGCCTGCCTTCTCCAATTCCATTAATAGCCAGACAACCAATGCTCTCCTCACCTGTTCAACATATAATTTTATCTTCCCATAAATCCTCTACACAAAAACTCTACTCCAGTAAATCAAAAAGGTTTATTTACTGGGCTCGTCAAAATAATGTTGATGCTTTTTCAGCTCCCATACATAGCATCCTTAAATTTGTGGCCCTGCTTTTTAAGGAAGAAGCTATTTCCTCAACAGTTTGGGGTTTATCTGTCACTTCTCACAGAATCTGCAAATCCTTTTTGTGAGCCACTCTTCTTCTAAGACCTCCTTTTAAAGGCCGTACTTGCCCATGGCTGAATCTGGTACTGCAAGCTCTTACACATTCCCCCTTCAAACCAGCAGCTAAGTGTGACCGTTGATACCTTTCTTGGAAGACTATTTTTCTGGTAGCCATTACTTAACTTCTGCCAGATGAATTTCTGAGATTCAAGCCTTGTCCTCAAAACCTCCATATTTGATTTTTCACAAGGATAGAGTTACATTAGGAACTAACACATCCTTTCTTCCTAAGGTGGTGTCAGAATCTAATATCTATCAGTCCATTAATTTGCCAGTATTCTTTCTAAATTTGCTAACAAGGGAGAATACATGTTACTTTTGGATGTTCACAGACAATTATGTTTTTACCTGCATAGAACAAATGCTGTCAGAAAAACTGGGTTCCTATTAGAAGAACGAAAGTCCAAAATATCGAATGGCTGTGTACATGAAAATGCCGTTCATTGATGTGGCTTTTGTGAGATTGCGGTACAGTGAAGATTGGGAAATTTGCCCTTTCCTCATTGTAGTGCGGTCTCGGAGTTGGTATATATAATTAGCGGGGGGGGGTGAGGAGCGCAGCCCTCCACAATAAAGGGTTCGAAGTCCAGCATTTACGCTGTTTACAGTGTTCGATTATATGAACTTTTGTTCATATAATATAGACCGGAAAAACTGACCATTTGTTTCTCTCATTTGCAGAAGTAAAATTGGGAAAGCCAGTTGCTAAAGTAACTTTAGCCATGTGGCTGACTGATTTTATTTAATTTATTTATAACAAACTGGGCATTACCTTACCAAAACTGTTACGGGCCCATTCCACTAGATCCATGGCAACTTCTTCAGTATTTCAGTCTAGAATGTCCATGGATGATATATGTGTAACAGCAACTTGGGCTACTCCCCATACCTTTGTTACTTATTACAAATTGGATCTGGTCTCCAGAGGCAGATCATCATTTGGTTCAACTGTGATCAGGCCTATGCTTCCTTGAGTCGACCTCAGATCTTAGGTAGCTGGGTAGCTGGGGATAGAATGAAAACTGACAACATCAGATAAATAAGTCATATATTCACCATAGCATTCCATCTTTGTTGTCCATTTTCATTCTTCCTCACCTCCCCACCATCCAACCCCCATCCTTTGAAAACTCCTGGAAGAATGAGTGGTTAGAGGACATGACTGTCTTTTATATGGAGCTCCAGATATAGTCTTCTTCCTATTTGACTGCAAATATTTCCTTTCTAGTAAAATCAGCAAATAAGATCTGAGGTACTTGTGGTTGGTGCATAATAGGGGAGAAGCTCAAGAGTTTTTGGTTTCCACCAGCTTTAGCAATGGCCGAGTCAGATCAAGGGATCAGATCCAAACCCATCAGTTGAGGAAGAATGAAGATGAATAGCACAGATGGAACATTATGGTGAGTACATAACTTTTTTGTGTAAAATATAAAGGTGTGCCAGTGTAATCCTCCTTCCCTAACAGTAACCCAGTATTAGCACAGATTAAATCATCCATTATTGTCTCTCTTCTCTTCTTCTATCACTGCTGGTAGCCTTCTCTCAGTTAGTATTATTACACCCCTTTTCATTGTCCCTGATAGTCTGCTGAATATCCATTCTAAAGTCCTTTCTTTGCCAAATTCACATACTTTTTTCTATTCAAATGTATTTCCTTTAGCATTGCTATTTACTTCCTACACGTCTTAATATAATTTCTCTGCTTTTAGTCTACACCCGTAAAGTCAATGACATTCCATGGTAAAAATGATATGGCAGTTATTCTGATAAGAAGCTATTATCACTGGACTTTCAAGATGGAAGCAGACTGAGTAACAAGCTTAATTTTAGCTCTCTCAGTGTAAAAACAGAAACTCAGAAAAGTGAGCCAATGAATTTGTACTTTTGAGTACATTTCAGTTACTGGCTAGTAAGTGCACTGCCTGGAATGCCAGCAAATAAGAAATTTAGAGAACCTGAAAGAAAATCAATCACAAATGCTAAGAAGAAAACACTGGCTGGGAAGAATCCTGCAGCTGTTCAGTAAAATGCAGTTCATACAACTACTATCTTACCTCACCAACAATAACCTATTAACCCCAACACAACATGGTTTTAAACCTGGTCATAGTACTACTACTGCTCTTCTATCCTTCCTCGAAACTGTAAATAAAGCTAGAGACTCTATATTGTCTCCACTCTCCTCCTAGACCTTTCTAAGGCCTTCAACACCATCTCCCATTCTCTGCTACTCAACAGACTCTCTAACCTACATCTTTCCCCCTCTTGCATCAACTGGTTTTCTAGTTACTTTTCCAATAGGCAGCAATCTGTCAAATGGAAGAAATCTACCTCCTCCTACCTCAACACTGTCACTGGTGTACCCCAAGGCTCCATATTAGGTCCGTTATTGTTCAACATCTTCATTAATGACTTCTACCACAATATCCCAAATGCTAAAATAGTCCAGTATGCAGACGATTCAACTATTATCTGCGCTGCAAACTCCATTCCCTCACTTATAGAACTAACTCAAAATGCCTTCTCAACCACTGAAAAATGGATGCATGACACTCATCTCAATCTCAATCCATCAAAAACCAAACTCATGTTATTTACCCCATCAAAAAGAATAACTATCAACATAAACTCTTTCCTCATAACCAGTCAAAATAACACAACCCTAGAAATTGTTTCCAGTGCTAAACTGCTAGGAGCTCTCATTGATAATCAGCTTACATTTGATTCCCATATACAAACAAACATTAAAAAAACACATCAGAAACTAGGCATGTTCTACCGGCATATCCGCATCCTCTGCCCATCTACTAGATTCCTCCTATCTACCACATACCTCTTCCCCTCTCTCCTTTATGGTGCCCCTCTTCTAACCAACCTCAAATCCTCTATTAAAACAAAACTCTCCTCCTGCTACAACAAAATTGCAAAATTCGCCTCTGGTCACAGATCCTCTTCCCATCACTGTACTGCCCTCCACAAACTAAATTGGCTAAAGCTCCCAAACTACCTTACCTACACTCAACTAACTCATGCTCATAAGCTCATTTTCAAGCCCTCACTCTGCCCCTCACTCTCCACTGCCTTCCCCATGCACCATCCTAATAGACCCCTTAGAACCAGCACTCAGAACCTAGTTGAACTCCACAAACCTGCCCGTCCTGCAGGCAAACTCTTACTTTCCTTTTCCCTGGCCCACCTCTGGAACTCCCTCCCATCACATATCCGTAATACCAGCAGCCTTCCAGTTTTTAAATCTCTCCTCCACTCACACCTATCTTCTCTCTGGAAATGCTCCTGCACCCATCCTGCATAATCCTTCCAGCTACTAGTCACCCCTTAATCTACAACTCTTCCCTTCCTTGAGAACATTCATATTGTAGTTAACCTCTTATGTAAATATTCTCTGTGCACACCTACTAACTAAAATCTTACCTAATACTTTCTCTTTCCATTTGCTAGTGAATATAGAAGTTAAAAATTGTAAATTTATTCTTATTGTTACATATGCTCTTCTGTTGTTTGTCCTGCTGCATTAACATTATCTTCTGCTTATATGTACTACTCTGATACTTTAACAAACTGTTTATGTTATATTTATCCTACTATATTTTACTTTATCCTTAGTTGTATATGTTGACATTGTATCTATGGAGCTTTTCTCCCCAGGACTCCATTGAAAATGGGCTCATTCGGCCCAATGGATTATCCTGGCAAACAAACTTCAAATAAATAAATAAATAAATAAATAAATAAATAAATAAACTTTGGTGAAAGTCATGACTTCCATTAATCTAGAGGAAAAGGTAAGACAAATGTGCTCAGAGCTGATTAAAATAAATGAAATACTGAAAAGTATATCAACTCAAATAAAAGGCAGGCAACAATAGAAGAAACTTTAAACAGCTATTCAGATGAGCTGATAAGACTGCAAGAATCTGAGGTCAAAATGAAGAAGAGGCTGGCTGGGTATAAGACTGCTCAAGAAAAGATGTTTCAAAAATGGTAGAATTAGAGGACAGACCATGCAGGGAAAACCTATGAATTTCTGCTGTGCCAGAAAAACTGGAAGGAACAGACTGTATTAATTTTATAAAAGCACAAGTAAGTAAATGGACTGGTATTCCACAGCAGGAATCATTAACTGAAAGTGCAGATTGTGTGTAAGCTCCAAACATGGCTATGAGAAAGCAGCCAAGACCTCTAATAGTAAATATGCAATCCTACCAGCAGAAATAATCAATTCTGAAAAAACTATGACAGAAGGACAAAGTAATAAAAGTTGCACACAGTAAAGTATTTGTGGAAAATGATTGCTCACTGTACACCAGGCAGAACAGGAGTTAATTTATTCAAGCAGTCAGGGAATACAGAAAAGCAGGCATGAAATTCAAGCTGTTTTATCCAGCTATCTTCAGAATATTTTTTATGGAGCGTCAGAGTAATTTCTTGATGCAGAATATGCTAAGGAGGAAATACAAAAGTTTGTCCAACAAAAAGTGAGCTATTAAAGTAGGGGATTCTTCTTCTTATTCTTCTGATAATAAAGCTCATATAGAGACTGCCAGTGAACCCTTTTCCAGTGTTGCAAAGGAAAATGCTTGAGAGACTGAAAAAAGCACAGGAGTTGACTAGTAAAACTAGTCATATGTTGGAAATGAACCAGAGACTAGAGTTAGGAGCTGGAGATCAACAGGATGAAAACCAGCAACTTGGAAATTAATGAATAAATGTGGGATTATAAAGCATCAGTCTTATTTGTGAAATATGGTGGAACAAGAAATATTGGACTTTTTTGAATTTGTTAAACTCGTAGGGGACTCCAAAGCATATGCCCTACTTCATACCATTAATATTTGGAAGAACATTAAGAAGAGTGGAAGAAGAATGATAAGAGGTAACTGTAAGTAAACAATTTTTGTTCTTAATAGTGTTTAATAAAACATACAGCATGTTATGTAGTAAAGCTTTTTCAGTTATTTTTTTATGTAATATGGATACTAAAGAAAAAAAATGTCCTTTTACTCTTCTTCTTTCTTCTTCAGTTTTAAGAAATGTAGGCACTGCAATGTAAAAGGAGAAGACAGCCTGGAGAAAAGAGCATGATATAGGTAAAACTGATATGCTTTTTCTTACTTTTCCATACAAGAATGACTGAATTAAGGCCCTTTGCTTGATCTAACAAGTTTTAAGTGGAACCAAGTAAATAGAAAGAACATTGTATGTAATAAAAAGTTTATCTTTAGAAAATAAATGTTCATAGTACAACGAGAAGCTTGTAGGTAAAGGCAACTATATATCTTTTTGTCATGTTTCTATGGATAAAAGCAATATAAACAAAATACTTTTTTCTTTTGTTAGCTAAAAGATAATATTTTCTGAAAACATTCAAGTTGTTTTCTACATATAGGAGATAGTGAATAAAGACAAGACAAAAACAGACAGCACTTAGTGTAAGAACTACAGGCTGTGCCATGCATCTTAGCATGGATGACCTTCATTATAGGTCAATTCAAGCCTGTGGGTATAGATATCAATCTGGGATAGTTGTTCCTATTAAGAGGGTTAAATTTCATTATCTGAAGATGTACATAGTTTTATTTATTTATTTATTTTTATTTATTTGTGTGTTTGTATTAAGTTAATATGTTATGAGATTTTCTGGCTTTTTTTTGAGGGTTTTCATTAAAACAAAAAGTCTTGTAAGATGTGACATAGGTTCAAATGGATATAACATAAAAAACTGTACAAAATATCAACCTGCCAAACATTAGTGTATGTGTATAATACAAAGCCTGAAACTAGACATTAAAAAATATGTTGTATGTAACAGGTGGGAATAATAACTTATTGCAATGGCAACACTTTCCATATTATCTCTAAATGTGAATGGTCTCAGGTATATACCAAAAAGAAAAGAGTAATGAACTATATTAAAAAATGCAGAGTGCAAATAGCTATGTAGCAGGAGACACATTTGGAAAGAACCGAGCATGTGAATTTGATACAAAAAGGACTTCTGGGTGGTTATTTAGTTGAATATCTGACACAAAGGAAAAGGGAAGTGCTTATATTAATTGCTAGAGAAGCTCTAATAGTGATAGAAGAGAACTCCAAAGCATATGCATAATAATGACAGATTTATAGTAGTAAAGGGCTACTGGTAAGGGAGAGGGATTATGGTGGTATGTATTTGTATTCCACCTGAAACTGCTGCAATGGAGCATAAGACAATTCTGGGAGAAATAATCAGCTTTCAGCACAGAATCTTACTTATAGGTGGGGACTGGAATTTAATTTGAACAATAAAGATGTATCTGGGGGAGGGGGAACCTAGAAGGGAAAATACAACAAAAAAGGGAATATGGTTGAAGAAATTTGTGAGGATATTTGGATTAGAGATATTAATTCAGTAGCAGGAGCTTGGAGAGAATTTACATATATTATTCTCCAAGGTACAGAAACTGGGTTAGGCTAGACAGAAATTATATTTCACAGGAATTATTTCAGATCAAGTGCCAATAACTAAAATAAAAATGCAGGGTAATGAAATAAAAATAAGACAAGACAATGGCACTTCCCCAACCTATCCATCAAACAAAGAGGAATTTAAGGAATGGTTAGTTGAAATTATTCAGGAGGTATTAGGGAAGATAGAAATTTCTTCAGAAAATATAGCTAGGGAGTTGGATAAAATGAAAGTGGAGTTTAAAAGTAGGGTAGAAGTAATAGAAAAGGAGATATCATTAGGGAGTGATAAGAATTATTTAGAGGGGCTGTTAAAATATTGCCAAATAGGGGAATCTCACAGAACAAAAAGAAGTACAACTGTAGAGTGGCAAAGAAAAAATAAGGTATTACCTCAATAATTTGCATGAGTTTAGAAAGGTTGCTATTAAGCAACTGTTTTTAATAACTCCAGAGCACAAAAGATTTTAGCACAATGGCTTACACAACAGAAAGTTGAAAGGATTGTTGCCAAGCTTAGGGACCCTATAAGAAGGAAAATTACCAGAGATCCTGTAGAGGTATTAGACATATTTCGGTAATTTTATGACAATCTTTATAAAGCAGAGAAATGTGGAAATTAAGAAAAAGTACAAATGGAAATGTTTATGGAATAATTAAATATGCCAAGATTTGAAGTAGATGAGGCTCAGTTTACTAACAGTTAGGATAGGAGGAGTTCAGATAAAAAATGGTGATATATAACCAATCTATGGGAAAGTCTCCAGTAATAGATGGTATTCATATGGAAGTTTGTAAGTTGGAGGGAAAAAGTGATAACAGCTAGAAGGTTTTGTTTAACAGTATTTTAAAAGGAGGAGAAGCACCAGGATCCTAGAAGAAAGCTGTGGTGGCTGTTGTACCTAAAGATGGTATAGACCCATCAGATACAGCTTTCATATGGCCCCATTTCAATTCTAAACCATGTTTATAAATTGTTTATGTCAATAATGGCTAAAAGAATGGTAGAGATGATGCCACCATTTACAGACAATGTGGTTTTGTGCTGAGGAGGCAAACATTTGACAACATTAATAGAACAATGATGACCCAGAGGGAAGCAACATGCTAGAAAATACCACTGTTGTTGGTAGGTCTTGATGCAGAGAAAACATTCAACAGAGTAAGCTGGGATTTATGAGTAGGGCAATGGAAGCATTTGCATTCCCTGACAAAATAACAAGGTTAATTAGGATATATGAAGGACCAGAGGTGAAAATTAAAGTGATGAGTTCCTCTTTGCTTAGTTGTATTTGAACATAGGAACCAGGGCAAGGATGTCCTCTTTCCCTTTGTTATTTGCATTATATCTAGAACCACTGTCAAACAAAAAAAAAGGGACTTAGAAATTTATGGATATAATTGGTATGGTAATCAAGGAAAGTTGGCTTTATTTGCAGATGATATTATTTTGTACCCGATAAAACCAGAAAAGGTCATTTCAGTGTTGTGGATCAGTCTGAGACAGTTTCAAGTAATTTCTGGATACAAAATGAATGAAGGTAAAACAAAGGTAATAGCTGTAAACTATGTAACCACACACAAACTGGTTCTGCAATGCCCATATTTATGGGGATATGATAGAATGAAGTACTTAGGAGTATGCATTAAAAAGGACTATGTTATGGTAGCTAAGGGTATGTGGTAAGAGACTAAACAAAATATAATAAAAAAATGAGAAAATAGAAGGTCAGTTTTATGGACATGAATAGCAAGATAGAAGCAGTAAAAATGTTTTTGGTTTTATACACAGTCCAGGCATATTTTTATCAACCAGAAGAGAAGTTGTGGATAACAACTAATAAAAAGTTGAAGGATTTTCTCTGGGAAGGGAAGAAGGGAAGAGGGCAAAAGTCATGTGGATCAGTTAATTCTTCCAATAGAGCAAGGTAGTTTGGAATTACCTGATTGGAAGGGGTATATCACTTTCATGTTGGGACACGAATAAATGAGTCTTTGTGGGTTCTGTTCAAGTGGCTTTATTTTATACAAACACATTATTATAGAAGCTTACTATAACTTAAGTAACTTATATACAAACTAACAACTGTGACCATGCATGCTCACTCTCTGGCTGCTTCTACAAAATGGTACTAAGGATTGCACGTGTCTGGAATTTATACGTGAGCGCACAGCCTTGCATGCTTCTTAAAGATATAGCACACACAGTTTACACTGATCTACATCCTCCCTCTTTGAGAAACAAATCATGGAATTTGTCATGAGGTTATTTGGCATGCAGAAATCACAGGTAATCTACAGATATGCATTATACAATACTAAATACACACACACACACACACACACACATATATATATATATATATATATATATATATATATATATATATATATATATATATATATACACACAATTAAGTCCATGTTGCTGCGTATTTTACACTAGGCTTAGAAACTCATCCATAACGTGTCACATAAAACTGGCTATTAGATTTAGCAAATGGGACAGTTTCTATAAAATGGTTGACATGTGGAATGTTCAAATCACTTTCTGGAACAGAATCAGACTTTTGAACACATTTTGGTCTGGAAACAGTGTCTGACTCATTCTTTGGTTTAGAGTTTGCATCACAGATACAATGTTGTGACTACAATGATGATGATTCTGGTACAGGAAGATGTCTGCAATTCCTCCTATACTCCACACCTGCGGAATTTACCAAGTAGGATCTTGGTTCGACACAGATGCCTATAATCTGTCCTATTAGATCAAAACCTTTTGTCATCTGGACTCATACCATCTCTACTCCCCTGAACGGACAAAGTAATCTGCTCGATCTGTCATAACTAGATTTCTGGATATTACGCTTTTTAAACAATTAAGCCTTGATGGTTTTATTGTTCTTAGAGTTTGGCTGCAACAAACTTGAAGAAATAGGTACCGTAGTTCTAGTTTGCCTGGAAAGTAGTCTGAGCAGGTGAGCCAAGAATATCATCACGGGGTATGTTTCTGAGATTAAGCAAATTCAAGAATTCATCAGTATTGTCATGTTTTGACTTTTCAAGTAAATGCTTTGCACTCTGTACTGCTCATTCAGATAGACCATTGGACTGAGGATATTCAGGACTACTAGTGACATGTACAAAGTCCCATTCTTTTGCAAATTTCTAAAACAACTAGCTAGTAAATTGAATACCATTGTCAGAAAAAAGTTTGTGTGGACTACCATGAACTGAGAAATGACATTTCAATTTAGTAATAACAGCAGTTGAAGTTAAGTTTGGTAGTAGGTCAATCTCAAACCAATTCGAATAAGAGTCTGCCAAAACTAAGTAGTGTTGATTGTTCCACTCAAAGATATCAGTTGCTACAGTAGACCAAAGTAGTTCAGGAATTTGGCTTAGCTGAAGTGGCTCTCTTTGCAAATGCGGTCTTGTACTATTGCATACTGAACAAGAAGAAAGAATTCTATCAATGTCAATGAAGGCCAAAATACCAATTCTCTTGTTGTTCTCTTAGTGGATGTGGATCCTGGGTGACCACGATGCAAAATCTGAATATATTCCTGTTGTAAGGAAGCAGGAACAACAATTTTAGGACCTTTGAAAATAATGCCATCTTCCGTTAATAATTCATCTCTGTAAGGAAAATACTCTTGCATCTCAGGTGATACATTAGATTGCATTGACGGCCATCAGACATTAATATAGTGACTGAGTTTTTAGGAAATTGGATCAGTCTGAATGTGATCTCTTAACTCATCAAGTCTAGTGGTGGAAACAAATTACGTACTGACATCACATCAGTCAAAATTCTTTGCATCAAGCTGTTCTGTCATATTTCTGGGAGATCTGGATAAGGTATCAGCCAGATAGAGCAATTTGCCTTTAGTATAGACCAATTTTAAATTGTACTTTTGCAATTTGAGCACTATTCTTTGTAGTCTCACTGGAACAGAATGCATAGGCTTCTTTAGAATAGTAACTAGAGGTTGATGATCAGTTTCAACCTAAATAGCTCAACCATAAATATAATCATGAAACTTGGAGCATGCAAACACTATAGCCAAAAGCTCCTTCTCAATTTGAGCATACTGCATTTCAGTTTGGGTTAGTGTTCTAGGAGCATAGGCTACTGGTCTGCCCTCTTGAAGTAAAACTGTGCTTAGGCCAAATTTTGAAGCATCACAGGAAAGAATAACTGGTTTGTTCACACCATAGTATCTTAATGTAGGTGAGATGGCAATTTTCTGCTTCAGGTCTTCATATGCCTTCTGATGATGTTCCAGCCATGACCATGTAACATTTTTGCGTGTTAACTCTCTTAAAGATGCTGTAAACTCACTGAAGTCTGGTATAAATTTGCCAAAATAGTTGACCATGCTTAGAAAATGCTGAAACCTTTTACATTGTCTGGCACTGACATCTCTAGAATAGCTGCTTGCTTGGTCAGGTCAGGTCTCAAGCCTGTACTTGTAAACAAATGTCCTACATATGTAACTTCTGGAAGTCTGACTTTGCACTTCAGAGGATTGAGCTTTAAGTTCACTTCACATGTTCTGTCTGGAACTTTCTTGAGGTTTCTATCATGCTCTGCTTCACCACTGCCTCAGACTAATAGATCATCTACTATTTATGGCACAAGGATAACCCACAAAAATTAGTTTCATTGCACGCTGAAAAACTTCCCTTCTAGAATATATTCTAATGGCATCCTTAGGAATCTGTATCTGCCAAATGGAGTACTAAAAGTAGTTAGAAATGAGGATCTGCGATCAAGCAACATTTGCCAAAAATTAACTCCTTGCATCCAAAACAGAAAATACAGTGGCATTTGGTATTATATCTGCAACTTCTTCAACTGTGCATATTGGATCATACGGTCTCTTTAATACTTTGTTCAAATAACTTGGGTCAATGCATATTCTAATTTCATCTGAACCTTTCTTGTGAGCGGCTACCATGGACAACACCCATTCAGTTGGTTCTGTGACTGGACAAATCACACCTTGCTGCACCATTTTATCCAATTGAGCCTTAACTTTATCTTGCATAACTATTGGAAATCTTGCTGCTCTGACTACTGGAGTGACCTCTGGGTCTAACTTCATGGAATACACAACTGGAAGTTTGCCCAGTTTGTCATCAAAAACATCTGCGTACTCTGAGAAAATGGCTTAGGAAAAATTGGAACTCGAAACTGCACTCACATGATGAACTTCTTTGGCAAAAGGAAGCAGATGCATTCTTAAACTATCTTTCAGACCCCATAAAGATTGCACCGGTCTTCGGACTATGTAGAATAACAAGTTGTAACAGTTCTTGGCCAAATAACATGAAAGGGTTCAGGCACCTAGGCGGTGCGACACCCCCCTGTGAGGCAGCTGGATGTGGACACATGCCAGGTTGGCAGTTTAGCTGAAGTGACAAATGCCTGCAGACAATTCCCTGTGGGAATAGAGGAACCCCCTGCACCCTAACCACAGGTGGGAGACAAAAACCCCCTACGTGATACACTCTACACCCCCCTAGAAACCACCATGTGCAACTGTCAGTGGAACATGTGCCTGGCATACGATGCCAAGTGGGCATCAAAGTGGTAGTGTGAAACCTGTGTGCTGTGGGCAAAGCCTTTATTAACACAATATGTAAAGTGATGTCTGCAGTGCTTGGTGCATACTAAACCCTGATATAATCATAACTTATAGAAATGTGCCACAGCACGGAGAAAATCCTGCACATCACTGTAGTCACACTTATGTTGCAAGATGTGCTTTAGACGATGCTCCCTTACAACAATAGCCTTCCTATGTGGTGTCAAAGGCATCCCCCTCAAAAGAGACTCTTGTCGGGTATCTGTCAGATTCTGTTCCTGTTGCAGAACAGACAGAAGGTCAGATAGCTGCACAGAAGGGCATCCTAGTAGCACCTTCAGCCGATGATGCCATGCCTCTACCTGGTTATCAGTCCACGGGAAATCCATGTCAGAGACATCACACACATTCCAAAACTTCAAAGGGTAGGATGATGGTAGTCGTTGCTGTGCAGAGCAGCGGGATGCATACTTGCGTGGTTGGCCTCACACATAATGATGATCCAGAAATACGCCAATAGGCTGTGCACAGTCAGGTAATGTAGCCAAAATGTCCAGAAATGCAGGGACAACATCTTCCACTGGTAAGAATGCCAACTCAATTAGCTTGTGTATGGCAATTGAGAAAGCAGTGTCCGTATCATAGAGGGCCACAAGGTGGTGATGCTGGATCTGGCACCAAATGATCTGTGCGAAGTGGAAAAGGCACCCCTTCAGAATACTCTTAGGGAATGACTTACAGCTGGCACTGATCACTGCCTTCTCAAAATCAGTCATAATATATTGTGGAGCCAGGGTGCACTCCTGTTCTGCAGCCATACCCTTCAGTATCTCCCACATACTGTTGTATGCAGACTCTGACTTCCTTGTCATGAGACAGTACACCAGGGGGACAACCCTTGTTGAGGTGGGGGTGCCAATACAGCCATGTAATGTATACAGCTGGTGACATATATCAGCCCATGTAGAGAAGGTGCCATCCCCAAGAATAATGTCAGATCTGCACAGATCAGTTAGATTCTGTGCCATTGTAAGTAGAACCAAGGAATCAGTACCATCCATATCAGACCTTCTATGGAGGATAAAGCTGCCACTACGGAGTGGATACTGGCTGACATCAATATCCGCGAGTGTTACTGGAGGTATGGTCATGGATGCCCATGCCCTCTGCCGTACCCTGATTATGCTACAACACAGGGTAGCATAGCAAGGCATCTCTTGTAGTACATTTTCATCTGCTGAGCCTAGGACACTCTGCATTACCAAGCTTGGCAAGTCATTGCCAGTTACTGCCTTCTGCCGCAGTTCTGCTCGCAGTGTAGCCACCTGGGCTATTGTTGCATCAGGCCCGTGCTGGTGTGGCAGTGATTTCAGCAGTTCCTCCCCCTCATCCCGATGAACAGTGATGGCACGACCTCTGCAGGCCTGTACTCTCCACTCGATACATGCCCAGTACCGTTTAGGTGGCACTTCATGCTCCAAATGGTAGAGCTATCCCTCCACTACCAGCATTGGTTTGCCCCATTTGCTGGGCACTGTGCTGTATCTGTTGCCAAGCTGACCAGGGCTATACAGGTACATAGATTCCATCATGGTAAAGCCACTTGTTGATGGCCTCTCAGTATCCATCACGGCCAGTGTAGCTGGGAACAGGATGTAGAGACATAACTGGTACAAGTCACTATCAGATGTTACAATACTTGCTGTACACTGCCCTGTGTTGTACCCTATGTTGTAGTGCTGCCTGCCACAGTTCCCTGTGCAGCTGTCTGTACTCCACCTTGCTCTGAATACCCATCCTGCTACGGTTTCACTATGTGCAGTTTACACAGCTATGAGGCTGAGAAGTGCTTGTAGTGTGGTAATCATCTACACGACTTGCTTGCAACACACTTTCTATGTGTACTGAACAGGTCCCCTTTAACTCCCAGCTGTTCCTGCTGGCAAATCAGGGTGTGTGGCCTAGTCTCAGTTTCAGTGACAGAGGTTACATAGGGAAGTTACTCAGTGTTGCACCCTTGTCTGCCTACGTGGGCCTGCATAATTCTGTACCCCAACTCCAGCAAACAATGGATGGGTTTGCCAGCCCCTGCAATACACACATGCTGCTGTTGACTAGGTGTAGAGTTTACACTCATGCCTGACAGTGTTCCTCTATTACAATATTTATTCCCTGCTGTTGGCTTGGTAGTATGTGTTTGCCTGAGTCCCATGTTCCCACCTGCCATTGCACTAGGGGGGCTCTAGCAGAACAGTTGCTGTTTGTTGCAGTCATGCCTCTCCATCACTATGTGTTGGGTATGAAATGGAAATATTCCCAACAGTGGTACTCACTTGCACATTATGTCTATCATGCTGTGACGTGCTTAGTTGCTCTTACACCAAGTCTTACAGTAGCATGTGCTTTCTGCGGGGTATGAAGTCTGAAACCCGTTTGTCTGTTGCACTACACTGCTGCATATCCACATATGTGTGGTATTTCACTTGCATATATTCTGCATAGCTCAGGGCTGTTTGTGCTTTGTTATACTCATAGACTATATTTACAGGGACATGCTATTTGGAAATGCGCATGTACGTACACTCTGCTGCAGCTACAGCTGCTATGGATTTTATTACTTACGTCCTGGGAGTATTTAGTGTGCGGGTTTGTGAGGACTTCTGCTGATCTACAGGTAAGTTGCTTTACTTTATTTATTGGATGTATTTCTGTGCTTTGTGTTTACATGTGGATCGGTTTTGTTTTACGGCTTTACTTGCGTTTGTTTGGCTTGACGTCTTTTTGGCATTCCGCACCTGTTTACTGTATTGGTTTGCAGCCCGCGTAGCTGCTTTAAGGGTTATCTCTGTTTCTTTGTTTTCCCACCGACGTGGGTTCCAACGGCTTATCTTACTTTCAGCTGCACCGCTCTATGGTCTAGCGGTGCTGCGGCCTTCTTGTTTCGGCGTTGTAGCTCGCGGGCAATCGTCTCGCGATCTACACGCCGGAACCCAACATGAAAGTATTACTGAACCTTCAGTTTGAATTTTTTCACCTCCATAAGCAACAAGTCTCGCACTGCTGGTTGCATTGAGTTGTTCGTCAGTTCTCACTCTTGCAAATGTGTCTGCTGATATAACATTACACTTTGACCCAGTGTCTACTTTGAGCTCTGTGGATTTTCCATTGATCCAGACAGTACAAAACACGTACGTCACTTCTTGTTAATAAGTTTACTGCGTTGTCTCTTTCACCAAGCACTGATGCACCATCTACATAGAAAGCTAACTGTTTCAGCTCTACTTGATCAACTTGCTTATTTGTGCGACCTTTATTTACAACTGCATGAGGCTTACTTGATTTACAAAACTTTTGGAAATGTTTCCATTTTTACACTTGTGATATTGCTGACCAAATGTTAAGCACTTCTCTCTTTTAGACTCATGATTCACACCACAATTGCGACAATTAACAATAAAGCTAGACTTGGGTTTTGCTGATTCACATTTGTGTTGCACTGAGCTGGTGCTGGAGCTTGCACCTTTCCTGAAACATTCTAGAAAACCTTGTGGCTTCTTTGGAAATCCTGTAGCTGCCACATGCTTAGGCCTGCTCTTGTTTGTCACGTGTTGCATACTAGCTACGTTTGCTCTGGAGCCAACTGAAACCATGCTCTTGTCACTCGCAAGCATACTTGTATGTTTTTCTGTTATCTCATGGATTTGACAAATCTTTATGGCTTTTCTCAACATTAAATCACTGTCACAAAGTAAAATCTTTCTCACAGCAGCACTATTAATACCACATACAAGCCTGTCCTTTATCAGCTCATCCTTTAGATCACCAAACTGACACGTTTTATCTCTGTTTCTCAAGTCAGTTATATAAGCATATAAACTGCAAATGTCTACCCTGGTTTCTGATTTGTTGTGTAAAACAAATGCCTCTCTAACATAACATTCATCTGGGGGTTGCACATTTCTCTAAACTTGCCCTTCAAACACTTGGGGTCTTCCCTTGATTCAGCTTGTACAACAATATGGTGGTCTGCACCTTCTCCTTCATACACTGCTGGTGCATTCACAAATGAACGTTCTAATTCTATGGCCTCAGACCCTGCTAGATTTAGCAAAATGAATGCCTTGGTGCATGCATCTCTATCTGCATAAGCTGCTTGTATGAAAATATTGTACTCTTTTTCAAATATTCTCCAGTTCTCTGCAACATTCTGATCAAACACAAATGATAGGGGTTTCCGAAATCTGTTTGCCATATTAACACACACCAGAGAAGGGTTATGCGAATAAGCATAAATATACACACATACACATACGCGTAAGTTTCTGGCATAAACAGAACTTATCCAATGCCTTCATGCTCTGAACTTATACTTTCGTTGGGCTTATCAGAATTATGTGAATGAATAAACTTGTAGCACTTTTGAATAACTGGACTTTGCAAAATAAACTTCCCGGGCTTTTTGATGCTTTCGAAATTTTATTGGTAAAAGCAGAAATGCTAAAGTAATACACCATCACTTGCTATACTTTTAAAATGTTATTGGTAAAGGCAGAAATGCTAGTCATTTATCAGAATTTACTAAAGTTATCACTTTAAGAAACATTTGAGAACTTTAAGATACGAACGAATAACTCATGAGCACTGTAATACTTTTGTAATGTCGTCTTTTGCAAGAAAACACCTCTTATCAGTGTAAGAAACAATTCAAGCAACTGTACAATGCAAATAAATCGAACATCTGTTGCCCAAAACTCAACTTTTTGAAGTAATTGTACTTTACAAATAACTGCATACAGCACACTGAAATGTCACCAAAAATGGTGGTACCTTGCTAGGCAACTCTTTACAGTACAAGAAGCACTCTGTAATGGCAACACTTTGCGAATAGACACACCCAGCACAAGAAACTTTTTCTGAATAGCTATACTTTGACTGTATTGCACAAAACAGTTGCACTTTGCACACAATGAACTCTTGACTGGATTGCATGAAATTGCACTTTGCACACAATGAACTCTTCAAAATACATGCACAGGAATAAGCACATACTGTAAGCACATTTACACACTCTGAGATACTTTGAATAACTTTAGTTATGCGCTTGATACAATACGAAGTCGTAGTTATGCCCAAACACAGCACTCTGCCCAAAACACATGCAGTCGCCTTTCTTTATTTTCGCTTAATGTGCCCTTTTCTTTTCTGATTATTATAATCTTTTTGCTCGTTTAAGCCCTTTTCATGCCCAATGTGCCTTTCTTGTGCCCGTTTTACTCTAAACATGCCCAACTTTGCCTTAAACACACTCATTTTGCATTAAATGTCCTTGTTTTTGCTTTAAACATACTCATTTTTTTGCTTTACTGTTAATTGTTTCATTAAATACTTTTATCTTAAACATTTTCTTTAGCTAGCTTTTCGTACTTTCCGCTTGCCTGATATTGCGGTTTGTGCTCTTGTAATGCCCCTTTTTGCGTCTTTCTCATCAAGTAAATAATTTGTTTTATTTCTCATTAGCTTTGATTCTTTCTGGTTATGTTTGTGCTCTTTTTTCTCGGTTCTATCTTCACTGTCATCTTTACATCTCATGGCTCCAAATATTCTTCTCTCTTCCATCCCAGTTCTGGCACCATGTCACTTTTGTGTTAGGACATGGATTAACAAGTCTTCATGGGTTCTATTCAAGCAGCTTTATTTTATACAAACATATATATAAACATAGAGGCTTACTGACTATAACTTAAGTAATTTATATACAGGCTAACAACTGTGATCATGCATGCTCACTCTCTGTTTGCTTCTACAAAATGGCACTAGGGATTGCATGAGTCTGGAATTTATATGTGCACACACAGCGTCGCACACTTCTTAAAGATATAGCACACACACTTTACACTGATCTACAGGGTATTTCAGGGCTACACATGTAAGGCTCCTGCACATAGCACAAGCAGAAAACTATAATTCAAAAATGGAAAGGGATAATAATGAAACAGGTGAGAAGCTCAAGGAATAAGTAGAGAATGGGGGTGTAGATGCAGATTCTTAAGGAGAATAACAATAACCATACAGAGTATTGTATTCATAAAGTAGCAGAAAGCATTCTAAGAACTAAGCCAACACAGGGATTGAGAAAGGAGATTGTGCCTATAGGGATGTCTGCAATTAGGGGTATGGAGAATTGACAAGGTGGACTGGAATTTACTGGAGAAACCTGGCAAATGAGCCAAAGTATTTGAAGCAAAGAGGCCAAGAACTGATTTAGACTGCAGGCTAGAGATTGCCATCTCTATCAAGGATTGATATTAGAGTATAGGCAAAAAGAAGGAATGAGGGGGATCCTAAGTGAAAGACCAGCACCGAAGGAGTTTTTTTTAGAATCTAAAACAGAAGCTGCTCTTAAAAATGGGAGTTAGTAGGGCATATAAAATATTGCATGACAACTATAGGAATCAATTGGAGGTGGTTAGAAAGGATTGGGAAGAGAGACTGGATAATCAAAATCACAAAGAAACAGTGGAAGGATACATGTATGGCTCCCAAATATGCAACATGATGTAGAAGATTAGGATTATTGCTTGAAAGTATTTGCATAGTTATTTTTATACCTCAAACAGAATTTTTTCTCAATAGATTGTAAATGCTGGAGGTGTGATGGGGAAGAAAGAGGTAATTGGAAACATATTTTTTGCAGTGTAATGAGTTCACAAATTTTAAAAATTGCCTGCAGACTACTCTGTCAAAAATACTGAGTTAACAAATTGATGTAACTAAGGAAAGTATTTTTTGAGCTGTGATACAGAATCTGAATAGTCTACACATAGTAAGGCCCGAGTTTAATTCTCGTGGCTGCCAAAAAATCAGTTGATGGAAAATGGAAATAAAAGTTTAAACCGACCATACTATACGTAGTGAATATAGTAACAAAAATAAAGGAAGTGGAAGTGGGATCTTTAGAAAAGCATAGGTACAATTTACATAGAAAAAATGGGACTTATGGAAAGAATAAATGCAGAATAATGTTTTGGAACTTAAACCTTGTCGCCACAATAAACAGAACATGCTGGAGGGATAGATTCCTGTCCCAGAGACCTCCCATACGCTGGAACAGACTACATATCTATATCAAACAAAGCTCCTCATTAGCACTCTTCAAGAAAAATCTTGATGATTCGATGGGTAATAGGAAATTCACCCCGGGGATCACTTCTGTGGTTCTGCTTGACAGGGGCACAGGAAAATAATTTTCTTGGGTGGCGAAAGCCAGGATACCTTTTTGGCTAGGCTTTTATAGGCCCTAGGGCCAATACCTAGTACCTACCTATGAACCTATGGAGGAGAAATTAGGTTTAAGGGAAGGCAGGAATTAAATGAGTTATATAATGTTTGGCTGACAATGACTGTATAGAAGATTATATATGATGTATAATGTTTGCAACAGAAAATATGTCAATATGATCTGTTTTCATTTATATAAATGTATGATTGTGTATATCATAAGTGATAATTCAGTAAGGATATTTCATGTTAGCAAGTACCACCTGTAATGGGAGGTTCTGTAACAATATAACAGTTATGAATAAAAAAAAGTACTGTGATGCAATTTATATAAATTTAACTTCAGCATTTGATAGGGTCACAGACAAAACATTGATCAATAAATGAGAACAAGTAGGTATTGATGTACGTCGTGATAAGATGGATAGCTGCATGGCTTACAAACAAGACATGGCAAGTATTTTACAGCAGTTGGAGAGGTGACATTTGCTGTTATAGTCAGGGTGTCCCACAGGGCTCTCTCCTAGGCCCATAATTGTTTAGACTGTATCTTTCTGATCTATCTTTTTCATCTGAGGTGTTCTACAGTCTGTATGCAGATGACTTGAAAATGGATAAAATGATTTCATGTGTACAGATAGGACATGTCTGGAAAAGAACTTTAATAAATTGACCATTTGGGCACAGGAGAGTAATATGCTGACAAATATATAAAAAAATAAGTATAAGAGATGTTGGAGACCTAAATTGAAAGGTTCATATTTTAATACAGCACTCAATAATTGAAACTGTAGATTCATTTAAGGACCTAGGTAGATGTGTAGATCCAGCTTTGATTTTTTTTCTAATTATATCAACCAATTGGTTAATAATACTTGTAGAACTATAGAGATCTATGTTTAGCCATCAAATTAAAATTTCAACGAATGGCTAATAATTGAACTTTAAGCATCGAAAGTTTAAATTACCAAGCACACTTATCTTCGAAAATAAAATCATTGAATGGCAATAGTTGGCCAACATTGCATATGTCTGATGATGCTATGCACCTTGTCAACTAAGGTGGGGGGGTTGCACCCCCCCACCCTCCCCCAACTATATATATATATATATCAACTCCAAGATTGCACTACAGTGGAGAATAGAGCAAATTTATAAAAGGGCTTGTTTAACTTACCTTATGCATCTCAGTACTTCCTGGTCATTGGCCAACAATGGCCATTTGATTATTTTATTTTTAAAGATAAGCATGTTCGGTAATTTATTTATTTTATTTCACATCTGTTAACTGGGTTAGTCCAAATGAGTTTGCAAACAAACCCATTTCCAGTGGAGACCTGAGGGGAAACCCCCCAGCAAACATAAGTAAAGATAAAGTGACAATATACAAATATTAAATAACAATCATAATACAAAATAATTGTAAAAAAGAAAAGGTTATTAATTACTTGCATTGCACTGATAGTAAGCAACCCATTTTCAGTGCAGACCCAATGGGAAAGAGCCCCAGCAAACATAAGCAAAGATAAACATACAGGACAAAAAACTATTAAAAATAACAATGCAAATACAAAATTAATTATAAAGAGAAAAACAAAAGAAAAAATTATGAACATTAAGGTTTGCACTGATAGCAGTAGTCTAAATTTACTACATATAAGAGTAAAAACAAAAGGATAATTGTTGTTCAAACGAAGTAAAATGTACGGAGATTTATAGGAAGTGGGGGGGGACATAAATAGTGTGGAGAATGGGAATGGGGAAAGAAAGGAGGGAGCTATAGTAGGGTTATAGTAGTAGAATTGAGGGTTTAAGAGGTTATTTTAATTTAAACTTTCAATGTTTAAAAAGTCTGATTATTAGCCTCTCGCTGAAATTTTAATTCAATGACTGAACATAGACCCAAGCTAAAGATTGTATAAAAAGATATGTAAAGTCTAGGAAATCATAAATGATGAAATCATTGTTTGTGAGTTTATTAGACACGAACTTGAGTATAGAATAACAATACAGAAACTTATTAGAACAAAAATGCATGAGTAATTTGGGAACAGTACAGTGGAAATATACCTAGGGCATCTGTGGATGTGAAAAATTACATTATTATGAATGACTTAAATATCTGAAATTATACAAAGTCTCATATAGATATTTAAGAGGAGACCTTATTCAAGTATATAGGGCATTTAGAGACTACTACCTCTGAGAGTGTTTGGATTTGTCTAAAAGTAGTAAAGAATCATCAGACAACCTATGCAGAAGATGTGATAGGAATGAGAAGTGTACTAATTGGTTCTTTGAGAGAGAGCAGCTGATGCATGGAATAGACTACCAAATAACATTAAAGCAAGTACTAGTTTAGATATTTTTATGAATAACCTGGACACTTACTAAGGGAATAACTGTTTTGGTGTATTGGCGGGCTAGGAGGGCATTATTTTCTGTGCCTGAAATATTTGTATGAATGTTACAGTTACATCTTCCATTCCTTCGTTGTCCTTATAAACATTAATGACAAAGTGGAAAGTATGCTTTAGAGTCCTTCCACCAGTTTAACACAACAAACATCCAGTCTATTTAGTCACTTTTTGGAACCACAGTTCCATGTCCAAATTGCATCTTTAATAGTCTTACAGTTATTTAATTTATTCGTTTCACATTATAGCTGGTTTTCCTCATCGTTTTGACCACTGACATCAGTCACTGGTTCAAGTACAAGGTACTTCTGAGATTTCTAGTCAGCTCTTGGGCTTTTTTCTGTCACTAAAACTTTTTCTTTAGAACAATGGAAAAGGTTTCACTGGTAAGTTCTTTCTTTGGACTTTGATGTTAGAACAATGGAAGATGGTCACTCTTTGCTGGGAAAGTTTTTATTTTTCCTCTTTAGCCTGCTTGGCATCCAAAAATGTCTTTGAACCTCCAGGAAAAATATTTTGAAAACAGCTGGATATAGCAATTTGAATCTCACATCTGACACTCAACATCCCCTAATTGTATGGATAAACTTGCTTCTCTTCTACCTGGTGTAATAGTGCTTTCTGGTGTCCCTAAATATTTAATGATTTTCTCTTCTGCTATAGGTTTTCCAGGCACAGCTCTTTCTGCTGGTATGACTGCATCTTAACTGTTTCAGGTTTTGGCTTCTTTCTTATGGCCAAATTTGGAGCATTCACATATTGTTCCCTTTCAATTACCAAATCCTGCTGTTGAAATCCAGTTGCTTATTTCTACTTTCATTAAATTAATTTGATCAATTCCCATTAGTTTCTTCAGTATATCAGAAAATTACAGTCTTCTGTATGGACTCTCTTTTCACTGCACTATTTTTTCAAACTATTCTTTTTGAGAATCTTCATACTCAGGTAGTGCGTTATCCATTTAACCCTATGATTTCTGCAGTTTTATCAGCTCACCTGAATAGCTACTTAAAGCATATTCTACTCTTTCCAGCTTTTTATCATTTAATTATATATTCCTCCACCTTTCCACTTTTTTAAACACCTCTAAATGCATTTCATTTTTTTCCTTTAAATTACTGGAAACCATCTCCTGTACAAAAGCTGAAAACTGAAATGCTTTTTGCTCAACAGCTGTAAGACTATTCCCCATCAGAGTTTTTTCTTCTCCTTTTCTAGTTGATTTTATCTTAATTTCTCAAGATTTCTTCTTTGTTGACATCCTGGCTGTACCGTAATCAGTCAGTAACTGAATTTTACCAAAGTTGCTGGCTTTTACAGGCTTTTTTTAGCAACGTTTTCCTTTTTTACACATAGAGCTCTGATCATCTGGTTTTCAGAGAGCAACCATGTTATAATTCTTGACATAAGTTTCTAAATCTGTCAATGTAATAGCACCTTTATATTGTAATATATATAATGTTTATATGCTGTCCTTGTTCTCTACTTTTTTATGTTTTGTTTTTAAGCGTTTCAGTGGTCTGGGTTATGTATAAAACTTTAGAAAAGAAAAGCATTTCTATAAAGTAAAGTGTGTTTTCAAAAGAAAAAAGTGATTCTCCCAAATCTCAATTTTTAATAATTTTCCAAGATTTGTTAGTAGATTCTCTTATTTCTTTGCAATTTCTTTTTAAAATAATTCCTAAATATTTTAGTTCTTGGGATTTCTCTGCTAATTTTTGATTTGGCTTTTGTTTAAGGTAATGTATTTGGTGATATCATTATTAAAATATAAACCTGAGAAATTCTCAAATATGTTTATCATGTATTTTAACTTAATGAAGTGCTTAGTTCTGTAAAAGACAGCATTATGTCATCAGAAAGCATCATTATTTTAGATTCATAATTTTCTCCCATTGTATTCTATGTATTGTTGTTAGATATAACAATATTTTGTAACACTCCTATAGCAATAGCAAATAAAAGTGGGGATAGTGGACATTCCTGTTTTTTTTTTTTTGCCTTGCTTTATTTCTAAGGGTGCGGCTAAAAAGGCACTTCATTTTAGATAACTTTTACTATCATGGCATATGGGTTTTTTATTAAAGAGCTAAACGATGTGTAAATCAAAAAACCCTAATACTGTTAGTAGGTTCATAGGTAGTTACTAGGCTTGCAGTCCAGGAGACCATTAAGTAGCCAAGAGAAAATTCCCAACTGCCTTAAAGCACTGTCTAGTTAAGTGACTTGTACCAAGGTCACATAGTAGACAAAAGATGGCTGAGGGAATTAAACAGATTCAGTAATCCTCACATGGCATAAAAAATGCTTTCTCTCCTATGAATATGATTTTTCTCAGCTCAAGTAAGACATTATATTGTCAACGTGGATGCCAAGATTAGTTTCTCGAGCTTCACTCTTGAGGTGAATTGCTTGACATCCATGTCACAAACACATAAGCAGCAGGTTATAATCAGCAGCCCACTCATAATCCACTTTATTATTCCCCAAAGTTCAATAACTGGGCTATACTGGATAGAAATTATATTTTACAGGAGCATATGGAGTTAATTGAAAACTTTGACACATATCCAATAAATATTTCAGGTCATTCACTGATAAAACCTAAGATAAAAGATTCAGGGTAATGAATAAAAAAGTGAGACACTGGTAGTTTCCTACTTACAGTTAAAAAAGAGGAATTTAAGTGATGGGTAGTGGAAATTATTTGAAAGTTATTAGAGAAGATAGACATTTCTTCAGAAGAGGTAGAAAGTGAGTGGGTAAAAATGAAAATGGATTTCAAAAACTTGGTAGAATTAAAAGAGGACTCAATATGGGAAAGAACTGATAGGAATTTTTAGAGGAGTTGACAAAGATTAAAACACTGCAGAATAAGGAAAATCTCACAGAACAAGAAGATTAACAACTACTACATGTTAAAGAGAAAGTAAGGGAGCATTTGGATAATATGCATGAGTTTAGAAAGACTGCTGTTAAGCAGCTACTTTTTGATAACTCCATAGCACAGAAACTTTTAGTTCAGCTACCCCTCCATCGACTGGGAGAATTACACAAGCACCAGTACACTGGCCCAACGCTTCCTGGAATTCATCAGTTCCAATGCCTTGGACCAGCTCATTCTGTCCCCCACTAGAGGAAGCAACATCCTTGACCCATTTATTACTAACATGGGCGACTGTTGCTCTACACCCAGTAGTCAATCCCTCTCGGGTCAGATCTAACCATAAACTAATCACCATGGAAATCCAGATCTCACCCACACTCCCCGCAAAGGTAACCACCTTGAAAAACTTCTCCAAAGCTGACTTTGGGCTCCTAAAAACAGAGGTGGCTAACTTCACAGCACCCATGCCAATGGAAAATAGCTGCATGACTGCTGAATCATACACCAATGCACTGTACTTGTTCGTACAATGTATACACCAATGCACTGTATGAATACGTACATAAATGCATGAAACTAGGCATACCCAACAGAACCAAGACGCTGTCCTCCAAAAAAAGGAAGCCAATCTGGTGGTCCCTGCCATCAATAAACTCTACAACAGAAGGAAAAAAACTGTTGCAGAAAAAAGTGAAGTCCCAAGACTGGAAAAACTCCCTTATTAGCCTCAACAAAAAGTTGAGATCCCTCATCAAATCCTCTAAAGCCAGCTATGAAGGCAGAATTGTGGCAGACACTAAAAACAATCACAAAGCCTTCTATAGTTATATCAAGAACCTCCACGGCAATACCCAGATTTGCTCTAAGTTACTGCACAATGGTACCTCCTATACTGAGCCAACAGATATTGACAACATACTGGCCGACAGATTCAGTGCCAACTTTACCCCTCTCTCCCCCACTAAAGGACCAATCATAATACTGGAAGAATGCCAGGCACCCAGCATTACTGCAGCACAGGTTAAAGCTGCATTGTCCAAGGCCAAAAATACAGCTTCCATGGGACTCATTAATATCCCTGGCAATGCCCTACATGAACTACAAAGTGAACTGGCACCACATCTGTGTGCCCTGTTCAGTCACAGCCTCACCTCAGGCTTTGTCCCTACTGAATAGTGCACTGCTACAGTCATCCCTGTCCACTATAAGTCTAATATGTAAAGCTATGGAGCACATCATCATGGACCTGATTAACAAAGATATAGGAAATCTCCAAACTCTAGACCTCATGCAATTTGGCTTTGTGAAAGGGGAATCATGCCTGCTCAACCTGTTTGACTTCTTTGAGTCAGCCACCAGGGCTGTGGATGAGGCATCAACCCAATATCACTAGAACCGACGGGAGAGTCCCCAGGGGTCCTGGTCCCTGGGGGGTCTCCTGTCTCTCATCTTCGGCTTCTCAAGGCCAGGGCTAACTCAGAAAGGGAGGCTAAAACAAAGTGGCTGATGATGATAGATTGCAAGCCATTATTAACTCCCCAAAAGATGCAGACATCCTACTGAAGGCCTCTCAAAGACCAATGACCAAGGACTAATGAAACCATGGCCTTAGCTAATGCAAAAAAAAATCATCATCCCCTTTTTAAAAAAACTCAGTCTCACCACTAACCGCATTGGATGGGGAGCCACCCAAACACTGAGCATTATAAGAGATCTGGGGATGCAGGTTGACAGCAAACTCTCCTTCGACCACCACATTGCCACTATGGTCAGAAAGTCTTTCTATGTGACACATCTCATTATCAAGGGTTTTGCATCCAGGAAGAAAGAGGTCATCATCTCTTTCTACTCTTCCCTCATTAGATCAGTTATTGAGTATAGTGCCCCATTTGGCATGTACCTCACTAGACACCTGCAACAGCTGGAGAGGCCACAGAAGTACCTCACAAAGAGGATCCTAGGCATTAAACACATGTCCTACATGGACAGACTCAAAAGACTCCAGCTATTCTCTGTCTCATATCACCTACTTAGAGGTGATCTTTGCTTGACTTACAAAGCCATGTCTGACCCAGCTCTATTAGAAATGCTACATCTAAAGAAATACCATTCCCTCAGCACCAGATGCTCCAGAGACCTCAACCTCATTACCAAAATCAACAGAACATACTGGAGGGACAGGTTCCTCACCCAGAGATTGCCCATGCAGTAGAATAGACTTCCCATACATGTCAAGCAGAGCACCTCAGTGTCCCTCTTCAAGAGAAATCTTGATGAGTGGATGGGTAATGGAAAGTTCACCCCATGGATCACTCCAGTGGCTCTACCTGATAGAGGCACTGGGAACTAATGTTGGGTGGCACAATGCCAGGGCACTTCTATGGGCTAGGCTTGTAAAGGCTCCAGGGCCATTAGCCTAGTACACACCTATGAACCTATGAACAGTGAAGGTAGCAGAAAGTAGAAATGGTTGTCACCAAAGTTAGTAAGCCTATGGCAAGAAAAAGAACCAAAGAGGTATTAGAAATAGTTTAAAATGCTATGAAGCTTTGTATAAAGCAGAGGAATGAGGAAACCAAGAAAAAACACAAATATAAATATTTATGAAATACTTGGTTACACCAAGCTTAGAGGAAGATGAGGTTCAAAAATTAATAGCTGAGATAGGAAGAGATGAGATAAAAATGGACGTGGATAGTCAATCAGCAGGGACGTTCCCAGGAACAGACAGCATTTCTATGGAAGCTTGAAAGTTGGGAGAGAAGAAAGTGATAGAGATCTAGAAGGTTTTATCAGTATTTTTAAAAAGAGGAGGTGGCTGGGATGCCAGCATCTTGGAAGAAAGCTGTGGTGACTATATTACCCAAAGAGGGTAAAGACCCTTCAGACCAATCTTTATATAAACCCATTTCAGTTTCAGCCTCAATTATAAAGCATTTGTCTGTACTAAGAGAACTCAAGGGTAATGCCAAAATTGGCAGATATGGATCAGTGTTTTTTTTTTTTTTTTTTTTTATGGAGGGAAGGCAAACATTTGACAACATTGATAGAATAGTGATGATCCAGAGGGAAGCTGAATGTAAGAAAATTATGCTATTTTTTTGGAGGATCTTAATGCAGAGAAAGCATTCAGTAGAGCTGGCTAGGATTTACATTCCCTAAGAGAATAATAGGGTTAATTACAAGGATACATGAAGGGTCTGAGGGAAGAATTAAGGTGAGAGGGCTCCTCTCTGTCAAGTTGTGCTTGAACAGAGGAAAAAAGCATGGTGCCCTCTTTCCCCTTTGTTACTAGTTTTATATTTAGAGCCATTGGCAAAGAAAATTAGGAACTCACAAATTTGAGGAAATAAATGGGGTTTACTATAAGTGCTCACATACTATGTGCTCGGGATACTCTTGCTCAAACAGACAAATGTCCGAATTCCCACTCAATCAATCTCCCATAATTATTTAGCTTCTGTTGTCCTACCAGAGCCCTAACTCTAACCTTAAAACTCTTCCTGCGTCCTAACCCTAAACATTTTCTCCTTGTTCCTTAGTCCTAAAACTCCCTTCCCACTCCCTTATCCTAAATCCCTCCCACAGCTACTTGCTCAAACTCATATTTGAGTTTGAGAGTAAGCAACACTCTCCCTCCCCACACTGTTTCTTGTCCAAAGTCATATTCGAGCTTGAACACAAGCAGCAGTCTCCACAAGCCACAAGTCCCTGGCTTTGAGACAGTGTTTTTTGAGTATTTGGGACTCTAGGGCCTGTAGTAAACCCATATAAATGTTATGGTAATCAAGAAAATATAGCTTTATTTGTAGATTATATTATTCTGTACTTTAAAGATCCATAAAAGGACAGTTTAGTATTAAGGAACATTTTGGGACTGTTTCAAGCCTCGGAATATAAAATTAATGAAGATAAACCAAAATTTGTAGAGGTAAACTATGTATCCACACACAAAGTGGTTCAGTAATACCCGTATTTATAGAACATGGTAAAATGAAGTATTCAGGAGTGTGGATAAAAAAAAAATCTTTTATGGCAGCTAAGGATATGTGCAAAGAGACTAAACAAAGATAATACAAAAACTGAGAAACTAGAAGGTCTTGCTTATGGATATGGATAGTGGGATGCAAGCAATGAAAATGTTTTAGTCCCTTAGTTTTATGTACTGGTCAGGCATATTTTTATCAATGAAAGGAGATGTTGTAGATGATTATTAATAAATAGTTGAAGGAGTTTATTTGAGACGTAAATAGAGCAAGAGTTAAGTAGGATAAGTTGATCCTCCCCATACAACAAGATGGTTTAGGATTACCTGATTTGAAGGGAAACATTAGTGTTACCCATTTAAGTTTCATATATGAAGCACAAGCGGACAGTTACAAAT
The DNA here is from genome assembly GCF_019279795.1 of Protopterus annectens. NCBI lineage: Eukaryota > Metazoa > Chordata > Ceratodontiformes > Protopteridae > Protopterus > Protopterus annectens. The sequence continues at coordinate 1,830,842,150 of NC_056741.1, forward strand.
CAAAATGGAACATGGATGATTAAATGGTGGGGGGGGGGAGTTCGAGAAATAAGGAAGGAGTAGGATTTTGAATGCAGGTTCTTAGAGGATAACAACCATAAAGAGTATTACACTTATAAAGTTGTAGAAAGTATTCTAAGAACTAAGCCAACACAGGAGTGGAGACAGATTTCACTTGCAGGAATAACTACAAGTAGGGATATAGAAAATAGGCAAGATGGGGCTGGAATTTACAGGAGAAAATTGACAAAGGAGCCATGGTACTGGGATCAAATAATCAGAGAGAGTGAGAGAGAGAGATATTAGAGTAAGATGAGGTAGAGCAGAAATTTAGACTGCAGGTTAGACGCTGCCTTCCGTACCAGTTATCAGAGTATTGACATAGTGAAAGGGACAGGGGAGCACTAAGTGAAAAACCTGCTCTGGAAGACCCTTTAGTCAAGTCTTTAACTTAAACTACTATAAAAAGGATAATTATTAGGGCATATACAATATTGCATGATAACTAAGAATATATCAGACAAGGTTAGAAAAGATTGTAAAGAGAGACTTGGCCGTCTGTGGTAAAATTTTAGTTGATGCTAGAACAGAAGCTGCTTTTGAAAAAGGAATAATTAGAAGGCAACATAAAATATTGTGTGGTAACTATAAGAATCAATCAGAGGAGGTTAGAAAAGACTGGGAAAAGAGAGAGGCTGGAAATGCAATTTGTAAGAGAACAACGAGAGGACATATGTGTAGTTCCGAGGTATGCAACAAAGTCCTTATGGTTTAGGATTTTTTGCTAGAAAGTATTTGCATAGGTATTTTTATATTTTTATACCCTAGTCAGGCTTCATAGAATTTTTTCTCAGGTATATAGGAAATGGGAAATGTTAGAGGTGTGATGGGAAAGAGGGGTGACTGGGAGCATGTTTTTGGGAGTGTAATGAGTTGGCAGATTTTAAAAATTCTTTGGAGTCTACTTTGTCAGAAAAGTTGACGGAGCAAATGATTATAACTAAGCAAATTATTTTTTTTAACTGGGACACATAATCTAATTTGTGTAGACATAGTAAGGCCTTAATACGTTGAATATTTTGCCTGCCAAAAAAGCAGTTACTAGAAATGAACATCAAAAACTAATTCAAATGTAATTGGAGTGCTGAATATTAAAAAAGGCGAAAAAAGAAATGGAGGTGGGGAGCAAATTACATATAAATAAATAGAATTTATGGGAGTAATACATGCAAGATAATGTTTAGGAGGAGGAGAGAATTTTAAGGAAAGGGAGGAACTGAGCAGCTAATTTAGCACTTGAATGAAAGATAATTGTTAAAAATAAAAACAATTTACTGCCTATGGAAATGCAGTATGGTTTGTTTTTTATTAATGGATAAATAACTCAAGCAGGCGTTGACCGAGTGAGAGATAACATTTGCAGTAACCAGCATTTTTATTTTACTTTCCAACACTGTTTTTTATTAATGTTATGTACCCATGTTATTTTTTAAATTATGATTTAATAAAAAAATCTTAAAAATTAATGAAAAAAATTCAAAAGGACCCTGGAGACAGAGAAACATTTATTTAAGTAACCTTCGTACCACTCGGCCATCTTTTCAAGGCTACAAACTTTCTCTGTTTATCTTTTAATACATTTTCCTTTTGAAAAATATTCCCCATTTCACTAGTATACTTACATCCATCATTCTCCTACCAAGAAGAGTAGCATAGCTTACTAAGATACATCTAAATTTCATCAATTTTTTTAAGCTCAAAGTCTGACATTATGTATTTTCTTTAAATCTGCATTTTAACATACACAGTTTTATTTCTTTTCACTAGGCAAATTAGACCCTTGATATTTCCTGAAATTACCCTGTGTACTCAATGTGACAGTGCTAATGCTCATTTCATGACAATCAATCTACCATTTTGATTTCTGTCAGGGTGTCTGAAGAGTACTGATAGGGAAATCATGCCCTACTTTTACTTTTTTAAGATTAAGGGACTATGAAGTGTTGTAAGTATAAGTAAAGTGTGCTGCATGTGAACACTCAGTGATAACTTACCTTTTGGCAAATTTGCTGCAGCTACATTTACTGCTTTTGGTGCCAGTTCCACAGCTACTGCATGGATACTTAGACCGCTTTGGCAGGATCTTCTTCCACAGTACTTAGAAAGAAAAGATCACTTACCAAACAGCCTTTGCCATTGTCACAAACTCAGTCCATGCTTCAGCCATGGGAATTTGAACATCTACTGTTATGGCTAGGTACATCTTGCCCAACTGTTATTGTGTGCCTCTTTCCTCCAACACACAGGTTCATGTGAAGAATGGTTTATTTAGCCAAGCAGATCATGTCCTAGTTCTTAAAAAAAAAGTACAAGTCCCATGATATATCCAGTGTATTAAAAGTAAACAATCATGAATTAGAGTTTGTGCAATCAAAAGTATATTTTAACCTAAAGAAAAAAGGAGCAGAGAACAATACTTGTCACTGTTCTCAAATTAGAAGTAGAAGTAACACAAGCTAAACTCAGTTATCCATATCACAACTGTTTCATAGTCAACAAATTAAGGTATAATTTTCATTATTAAAAATCCTCCCTCAACATTAGAGTAAAGATACAGCTACCTGTAACATCAGTAATGAAAGTAACTGTTAAAGTAACCATGGGCATACATACCTCACTGCCAATGTCTCTTCTCTTCTGGGTTGGACCTTCAGCTGTTTCATGGTTTTATGTCCCAATCACGTTATAGGGGAACTAAGTTGCCGCTAATCACATTTAGTCCCCATCTAACACTAGAGTTACTCACATGGTTTCTGCCTTGTAAGCTTTATTTAATTCCATATCAGAAACATAAGAGTGGAACCAATCAGTAGCAAATCATGTGTTAAAAGTCTCTTTGGTTGTGATTGCAGCTACCTTTTCTCACTGCAGTGTTCATGTTTTAAAGATGGAGAACATTCCAGTGTCTGTGATGCTGACTTCTTTTTGAAGAAAGTGCAGAGGTTTCATTTACTCCAACTTCTTAATGACCAGTATGTGCTGTGTAAAGCCCTTCTTATTCCTCAGCTAAGGCAGTGCCTCCTCAGGATCTAGAAATGTCAACCTCCCTCTGGCAAATGCTCTCTCAAAGAAGCAGTGTACAGCAGCTAAACAAAAAATGTCCCTGCCCATGTCACATAATCACAGTGGTAAAACCTAATCTCTGCAGTGTTGTGTAAATTTGGTAATCCTGCAGAAAACCTGATTTGTCACCAAACATGATTTCCCCCTAAGATCCATACCTGGGAAAACATTTTTTTTATTTATTTATAAAGAATTCAGAATGTGCCACTACAGGTCATGACATCCTTATCTGCAAATGCATGTGTAAATCATGTGTGTCCTTTCCAGTTTTATTTGATCTTTGGGATTCCAGTCCATTTGGACAATTTCCCATTCACAAAATGTACAAAGGTAACTCTTTCTCACTTTGGAATCCATTGTAATAGAGTTTTGTCACCTCCCCCTATATTTTTGGTCAATCACTTGAAGTTACAGATCTTTCACTTGTGTCTGTAAGATCCCAATGATACATTCATCTTCTTGTGATTCAGTCATGAGCTCTTGCAGTTGGTCTGTGTGTGTCATCAGCATACTCTTGGTCTCTCTTTTGTTAGACTGAACTTTGTCAGTAAAGTCCAGAAGATATTGCTATTTGAAGGTGGCTAATTGAGAGACTATAATATTGAATCTTGTCTGACACTATTTCCTACTCATCAATGGCAATACTCCTTGGAATTATCCCTAGCAAGTGCTGAGAAACCAGCACTGCCTTGCTTACTACCTCCATCACTTTAGTACACTTTTCACTGGCTTTTAATGTCCTTGTTTTACCCTGTCAGATTATGAAATACCTAACAAGATAAGCAGTAGAGTAATTTCTTGACATTAACTATCAATTACCCCAGTAACGACAGCACTAAAATTCACTTCTGTATTAAATTAATCACTACTCATCTGCCTGAAGTTTTATTCAAGGCTACATCCCAGACAGAAGTCCTCAGTTTTAATTTCCTTTTTTGTAAGAAGTTAAATCAAAAGCAAGTATTTTAGTAGCAGTAGATAGATCTCATTAATATTGGGCTGTGCACCTGAAACTATATAAAGTGAGTGTTCTCATGAGATGTTGTATATTCTGATGTGCTTGCTGTTGAGTTGTAACCAAGTTAAATAAATGTTTTAGTATATTATGTTTTCTCTTATTAGGTGACCACTGAAGGTGAAGTGAGCACAGAAGTCCAGCAGTTAGCATACTACAGTGAATCCTGAGCTGCTTGTTGGTAGACCAGGTACTGTGTCGGACAGTGTAAAATTCAATGTAAAAGTAAGTTTGTCAGTAAGTGTGTTATAAGTAACTAGACCTGGATGTAAAGGGAAGGGTGCTCTGGCATCCTGACATCTTAGAAGGTCACTCTCAACCCCTTGCCATCCTTGGAAAAGTACACTACCTCTTAAGTATAAGTATAAAATAGAAGCATTATATGTACTCCTAAATGAAGGAAATGTTTATAATATAACACCTGTATTAAAACAAAGGATGCTGCAGCATCCAGGTAGCCTGAGACTGCAATCACAGGCTGCTTTTCAACACCAGAAAGCTTACTGCAGTCACATCCTGTTTGTCAGTGCCAGAGCTCACTGAAACAGTGGAGCTTAAGGAGTCAAAATAAACTCTTATCTCCATCTTGCTTTAGTTGGACAGTATAGAGGAAATGCTAAGCCAAGACAAATCATCCTTGTATACTCAAGCTTCAGATGGTAAGGACATTTCCTGGTGCACTTCTCAACCTGAAGATATTGAAAATAAGAACAAGGTCTCTTGAAAAGTGTTAACAGCCAGCTAAAATTCTGGAATCTAATCAGCATAAAATTTGAATACAAAATACCACATAACTCTTCTGCTTCCAGTAGGAAGGTAGGATACAACTCAGAAACATATCTGAAAAAACAGAGAGTGACAAAAATGATGGAAAAGATAAGCATGTTATCAAAAAGATGGTGAAAAATCTGTAGACGTAAACTGTACTGCAAAATTCTACCACACAAGGTCATTTATTTTTGCTTCAGAAAAGGAGAGTTGTAAGATATGGACCTTCTTTAAATTATTGTTGCTACTAGTTTGTTGGTCACATGGTGTAGTTTTCTGTGTACTAGCCATCTTCAAAAATCACATGGGATAAGGGGCATTCAGAAAATTATGTAAAAGGGTAAATCAAGCCTGAAAATAGGGACATCCCTACAAAAACTGGGGCATCCTCTGCAGGGATAAATCAGTCTTGAAAATAGGAGTATTCCTCAAAATAAGGACAGTTGACAGGTCTGTTGCCTGCTATACAAGGAGTACATAGCGAAGGTGTAAGATAAATTAGAAATAGGAGGTAGTATTCAGGCTTTGACTATGCTGTATCTAACACATAATTGAATGCTGACAGTCGTTCCAAAATAAAGACTCTGTCCAGTGTTGCTTAGAGACACAACAATGACTAGCGAGTTTAATAGTGTTGATAGTATAGCATATAGCAAGAGTTGATTGGCTTAGAAGGATGTTTGCTGAGCATAGGTTCCCACCCATAATCATCCTTCTTGTTTCTTCATCTTCATCATCATACCTGGGATGTATGATGGAGGGAGACCTCTAGAGATTACCCTTTTCTCAGGCTGACTGGAGAGCTGGAGAGGAAGAGAAAAAGGAACTTGTTTAGCGCCACCCCCCTTGCATTCTAACCTAGTTAGATGCTAAAAGGAGGGAGGCCATCTACCTCTATTCATTTTCCATGTACCTCTAAATGATATCTTGAACAAATTGTATCTTTGTCATCCAGGGCCTTTTCTTGGGGTTTTGTCCCTTTCATAGTACTCTGGAGAGAAGTACCATATATTTGGCCTGGGCACCATGGCAGATAGCGCCAGACCTATAATTTGCAGATTGCTGAGCACACTTGTTAGAGATACCTTTAGCAAAAAAAAAAAAAAAGGTTGAAGTTGTTTTTTTTCTATTTCTGTTTAGCCAAAGTCTTAGCAGCATCCAGGATGAGGAAGGAGTTCATGTTCACATGGATACATTTGAAATCTCTGGAAGTCATACCAGAAGGACAGATGTCCATCAATCAATATCTCTTGGATAAGGAGTGATACATAGTACTGCAGCAGTGGTCCCTCTATTCCAACATCTGTTATGCTGAGCATTCCCACTTCAGTATCTTTGCTTAAGAAAAAAAATGTGTTAAAAACCAGCTGGCATCTTTGAAAAACAAGCACATGTAAGCGGAAACACCTAGAATACTTATTGAAACAGGAAACAATGTTAGGAAATTACACAAAGTTAACATTTATATCCATCTACTGTGACTTTATTATGTAAGTTATACAGACATCCTTTTCAGGCAAAACAAAAATAGGGCAGGCTTTTTGTTAATGAACAAATATGGTGTTTTACAATATTTAAGTGGAATAATTCTGTGTTTATGTATGTTAATATAATACACCTCAGAATGTATCATATCAACTTAATTTTTTTTGGAACAAGTAAAAAGTTATAATACAACTATAATAGGTTTTGAAGTGCTACATGAAGGGGTTATGTTGTGCAAAGAATGTCTGAAAGTCCTTCAGGTGTTTTTGCTCATCTTCACTCTTCAGCTTCTTACTTTCATACTGACTTCGAAAGGTAATGGGCTCTGAGTGATTCCAAAGACAGGAGTGAGGTCTGGTGCGGTCAAAGAATCAGGCCAGAGAATTTCAAAGTGTTGAAGTAATGTTGTAAAAAGCAAGAATATTTCCACCCTAGCAAGGTTCTCACCCAGGCATATTCTTGGACCTTTGAAAATAAAGAAACAAGTTTTTATTACCTTCTGTACAATTATTAGATGCTTCTCACTGCTGGTATTCAGTTAGAGGAGAGACACTAGATTAAACATTATTGTATTTTGTTATAGTTACAACTTTGCTAAAGAACAGAATAGGGCATAGTCTACAAACCAGGTTTTTCATATAGTGTATTTACTGTTGCATAGAATAGTTTGCTGTTGATATATTTTTCATTACCACTTTGTTATAAAATCATCACAGTACATATTAGTTGGTTCAGTTCATGCATATGACAGTGATGGTAAGGAAGAAAATAGGGGCTACTTGGAAACAAAGATAAGGTAATGCCCCATAAAATACATTGTTTTTATGTATACATTCCAGTTAAAATAGAATATCATGAGTAGTCGTATCATAACATTTAGTGATGCCACATTTCCCTTAGTCTATTTTAATGCTGCATATACCTTTCCAAACCACAGTTTCTTAAAGAGCTCATTCAGTACCATCACTGGTGAGTCTTGGCAGTCTCTCCTCTGACAAAGGTAAAGTGAAAGAGTACCAGTGACCTTTACTGTAACGTTATGTTCCTTATAAGGCAGTTATCCCATCCCCATGTTATTAAAATGTAGTCCCACCTTTAGCTGTCAAGAACTTGTTCCGACCCTCATCTGTCTAACATTATTAGTTGACATTGTCTTCAAGAACTTATATTACCCTGGCTGCATCTCAGATGACCACAGATTGATTACTGGCTCAGTAAGCTGGAAGAGCCATAGAGGGGTGGGCAAATGATATGTAACTGATGTCAGTGTACCTGCCTGGGAGGGAGGGTAGTAGGGAATCTATCTCCTGCATTGACCTGTTGCTCTAGGAAAGTGGTATAGGCAACCCCCCCCACCCAAGAACAGGCCTCAGGGAGGGGGGAAATCATCCAAGCTATGCAATAGCCCTTGTGGAGATGTGTCAGATTTTATTTTTATTTATTTTATTTTATTTTATTTTACATTTGTTGACCGGGCTAGTCTAGCTGGATATATTTCCGTTTTCAGTAGAGGCCCGGGGAGAAAAGCTCTAAAACATTAATAGTTAGATCATTACTTAAAATACAGCAACAGGATGGTAAACATAGTTGAAACATCGTAAATGAAAGCAGTTCACATAAGTATACAAAAATCAGTAATAATAATAAAAAGTGATCAAAAAAGATATTTACACTAGTATAGAAATCATTAAGAATGGTGAGATGAATTCTGTTACACAATAAAAGTGACATAGTGTTGTTATGTACTAGGTTGTACTAACAATAAGCAGGATGAAACTACGAAATTGCTTCATTGTGGTCAGCAGTTCAGTTCTTCATCATAGAAATTACGAAATATGTGTGAAAAATTGGTAGGGTGTAGAAGTAACATTAGTAGAGGAAAAGGTTAGTCAGGTTTACAACATGGACATAACCAGTGAGTTTTAAAGTATGTTTTTAGTCTTTGTTTAAAGAGAGGCAAAGAAGAAAGTGTTGTTAGTTCATTTGGAAGGAGGTTCCAGTCATTTCCCACTGTACTAGAAAACAGGGAATCTCCAGTCAAGTTATTAGTTTTGGTTATACTAGCTAGAAGCTTGTTAGAGGAGTGCAGTGAGATTAGATTTTTATAAGGGATTATGAGATTGGATAGTATGGGAGTGCTAGTAGGTTGATAAAATATCTTGTGGGTCATGGTTAGTTGGGAGATTTTCAGAAGGTTTTGAAGTTCTAGCCAGCCAAGCTGCTTTAGATTTAGACAGTGGTGAGTTCGAAAGGGGTTACCAGTGGCAAATCTGGCGATGCTGTTATAGGCATGCTGTAGTTTGACAAGGTTATTCTTTTTGAGGTTGGTGTATATGGGAGAGGCATAAAGAAGAGTGGAAATTAAATGGGAATGAGCAATTTTGGTTTTAGCTGTAGGAGTTAAGAAAGTTTTGATTCGATATAAGGAGCCAATTTTCCTGTTGACATTTTAATGGTGTTATTTATGTGACTGTCAAATGTAAGGTTGTTATCAATGGTAATTCCTAACAGTTTAGTTGTAGAGTCAGGGTGTATGATTGTGCTATTATTGGAAATGACAGAGAAATCAATTGGGGTAGACTTATTAGAGGGTGTAAAGAGAAGGAGCTTGTTTTTTTTCGCATTAAGAAGGAGACAACGTTTTGTGAACCATGTTTCTACTATGTTAAATATATTCTGAGTCAGGGAATGTAGTACAGATGGTGAGGTTGCTGAGCAAATTAATGCTGAATCATCTGCATATTGAATGCAGGTGGCCTGTGGGATTGCAACATGCAGGTCGTTAATAAAAAGAGAAAAAAGAAGCGGGCCTAGAATGGAGCCCTGAGGGACTCCCAGTGTAACAGGTAGAAGGGATGATATATTATTTGCCCAGAGAACTGCTTGTTGTCTATTGGTTAGGTATGACTTGAACCATTTAATAGCTAAAGAGTCACGAGAGAAGGATTCAAGAATGTTGATCAGAAGTGCATGGTTAACCATGTCAAAAGCTTTGGAGAGGTCAATAAAGAGTGCAGATGAGAGGTTGTTGTTATTACGATTTCTATTTATAACATCTGTAAAGGATAACAGAGCAGTTGGGGTACTATGAGATGGCCTAAAACCATGCTGACATTTAGCTATTATGTTATTTTGTGTTAAATGGTTTAAAAGTTGATGATGAATGCATTTTTCCATGATTTTTGCTAAGGGTGATGAGTGCTATTGGTCGATAGTTTGAGTAGTCATTTGAGTTGCCACCTTTGTGAAGGGGAATGATATGGGAGATTTTCCAGATGTTTGGAATGTAACCTTCCTTAATGGTTCTGTTTATAAGGATGGATATAGGATAGGAAATTACTTTGGCTGCTTTTTGGAGGTATTCAGAAGGTAACTGGCCAGCAGAAGGGGTACAAGGCCTAAGTTTTTGGATGAGTTTGTAGATGAAAGTGTTAGATATTGGTTGAATAGAGAATACTGGTAGAGTACTAGGTATGGACGTGGCAAGGTTTGAGCTGTCTGGAATAAGTTGGCTAGCTAGTGTTTGTATGGTTTCTGTAAAGAAGGAGTTGAAGGCATTGGCTATTTGGTGGGGGGTGTTAGGGTCTGCCTGAAATGGGATAGGTGTATGGGAGTGCCCTGGGGAAAGGAGTTTATATACACTGGACCAAAACTTCTGGGGGTTATTTTGGTGATTTTGCTGTATTTTACAGTAGTAGTTCTTTTTGTCTGTGAGTATTGCCTTTTTGTAGTATTTCTTAGTTGCTTAAAAAGTTGTTGATCAGAAATATTTTTGTTAGTTCTCCACTTTGCCCAGATTTTATTTCTAAGTAAGATCTTTTTTTGGTTTCATTAGTAAGCCAGGTGGCTGGTTTGGCTTTCATTCTAATGGTCCTTTTGGGTGCATGCCTGTTAAGGATAGATAGGAAATTGGAGTTTAGATAGTCAACAGCTTCTTGAAGTGCTAGAGTTTTTAGAGGGTTCCAGTTACAAGCACTTAGTTCATTTTGGAATAATGTTGGGTTGAAGTGTTTATTGGTAGGTATGTTTCTATAGATGGGGGGATTAGAGATATCATTTTTATGCCTAAGGATATAGGTTAAAGTATGATCACTAAGATCATCTGGTAGAGTTCCTGTGTTGTAAGTTTGTTTTTGTCTATTTATAAGAATCCAGTCTAGGATGCTCTCTTTTTTATTTGGTTTGTTGATTCTGGTAGAGGTTATGATAGTTTGACTGAAACCATGAAGGTTGATATGGGAGGAGGGATTATCAGCTTTGACAGTTTTCCAATCAGTATTAAAATCACCAAGTATAATAGTTTCTTGGGGGTATGTAGAGGACACCCAGCTTAGGATGTTTTCTATGGTGCTAATATTATTCCCAGGTGGAAGGTAGATGCAGATAATATATAAAGATTTGTTAAGGTTTATTTGAAATTTAGTTACAAGTACTTCAGCTTTACTATCTTGTGGTGGGTCAAATGGTAAGGTGGAAATTTGAAGTCCTTCTTTGAATAAGACTGCAACTCCACCACCCTTACTTTTTATACGGTCTAGTCTTAGTATATTGTATCCTTGGAGAATGATTTCATTGTCTTTGGTCTTTGGCTTTAACCATGTTTCTGTTAGACAGAGGATGTCAAAGCTATGGGTATCTAGAAGGGCATGAAGTTGGGTTACTTTGTTATTAACACTATGGATATTTAGATGTCCTATTAGCAAAGAGTTGGGGAGTTTGGGCTGGGTAATCAGGGTAGGTGGATTTGTAGGGCCAGGGTTGGGGTGTATGTCACCATCTTTTAAGGTGGGCTTACAAAGTCTTGTTGTGGGGTTATTAATAATGATTGTTAGATATTTCACTCTTGTTATAGTAGCTGTGTGGTATTTAATGTGGGAGAGTCTATGGTATTTAGGTAGTAGGTAGCTGGAAGTTGAGGTAATGTTAAGTTTACTTTTAGGGAAGACAGAATTGTGAATTGTTGTCTGTTTATGGGAGTAGTTAAAGTGGTTATAGTATGTTTTTTCAAATGAGGTAAGTATGTAGGCATAGGTTAGGATAGTTGAAATTATGCTTAAGAGTAGGATTTTAGTAAATTTTGATTTTACAGTTGTCATTTTTAGAGATTTAATGTAAGATGTTCTGGGAAATTGAGTGGAATGTAACAAGCAAGGGGAATAATGAAAGAGAACAGAGTAAAGGGGAAGGTGACAAAGATAGTGGTTAAGGAAGAAGGGTGTGGTGAGTTACTATAGAGACAGTTTATGGAGGTAGTAGAATAACAGGATGGGTGTGGAAGTATTAGTAAATTGATTGCTGAGTGTGATTTGTGGGATGAGGGAGGGTGTGTGGTAAGTGAGGTATAAGGTTAAGGGCACTGGGGGTGTGTGGGAATTGGGGGTAGGGTAGGGAAGCGGAGTGAGCCACTTGAACGGAGCGGGTTACAGCTAGAGGCTGGAGGCAATCAGTCATACAGCACAACTATGTTCTACAAGCATAGGGAAGGTAAGAATATTTTCTAGAGTTATGTAGTAAAAGGCAATAGAGTGGTATGCTTAAAGAAAGGATGTAAAAGGGGAAGGAAAGGTAACAGATATAAGTAAATAAAGGTAACTGGATTTCAAGTGAAATAAGGAAGTGTAGGACAGGTGTATTAAAGATAGACAAATAAGGGTTTGGGTGTAGGTATAATAAGCACAGAGAAAGGTCCCTCTTTCCTATTCTTTCCAGAGGTTCAGTTATGATACTAACAGTACATAAAGGTAGGTGGTTTAACCTTCCGACTGTGGGGGGGGGGTACTTCCAGTAAGGGTATTTGCAGGGTAGACAGAGGAATGCTGCTCCACAGGGTTACAGAAGTTTGTCAGGCAGGTAAGAAGCAGCTTTACTTGCTTAGAGTCCTGCTGCCCTTCCGTTCCTGAAAGGTTTTCTTCTGCCTTGTAATGTTGGGGTATGGTGAACAGAATGTATCACAGGCACAAGCCTAAAAGCTAAAAAAGAGATAGAGAAGAGTAAAAACCTAAGATGAAAGCAAGGGTGAAAGTTTCATGCAAAAGTGAGTAAGAACTGGTGAGGACAAGTACATGTTTCTAGATAAATCAAGCATTTCATACAATGGAGTTGATACACAGCTGGTCAAGCAGACTATAACAAAGTAACTATGTTAATCTAGAACAGTAAAACACATATGTGGTGGTTGTTAGTTAGATACTGTAAAAGCAGAAATAGGTATTCAGTAACCTCCAACAGTTCAAGGTAATGCACTAATACATATGCAGTAGTCAGCCATGACATACACTAATACAATGCAGTTACATTAATTTATAATAATTTTTAAAATAAGGTTTTAGTCTCAAATAATTCCCTTAATTTGTAATCACTTTCAAAGTAAGGCTTTAGTTTGGAAAGACTTGTGAGAGACAAAGATATGTGGGACATGAAGTTAGCACAGCCTATTAGATAAGTAATTGTTTGGAGCTACATTCAATTAAAAGTTATAGGTGTTAGGACCGCTAACTGAGTACAGCAAATATCGCTTAATAATATGGAATAGCTGAGGGTAAGACTAGGTGAGGATTACAGTATAGTGTACCATAAGTATAAAATGTATGCAATGAGTGTGCATAATGTTATCCCGGAATAACATGTATTTCAGCTAATACAAAGAAGGTATCCATATATCTGTAACTTGCTTCCGGTTTATTAGACTCTCTTGGCTGATTTAAAAAGTGCAAACTTAACAAATTGTCATCTAAAGGAACTGGTAGTGTAGCGACAAGGAGTCCAAAATGCTACTCTGGCGTGTTCTACATATTCTACGCACCAGAGCTCATATGGCGCATGTAGTGTTCAACGCTATGAGAAGCGTTTGGGATTGTAACCCAGAATGCAAAAAAAGTAATAAAGTAAATCGTTTAAATGGTTCTGGTAGTTTAGAGACAAGGAGGCCAAATGTTACTCTGGCTTAGTTAGCGTGGTCTGCATATTCTACACACCAGAGCTCATAAGGCGCATATAGTGTACAACGCTATGAGAAGCATTAGGGATTGTCGATCATCAATCGACTATTGCAATAACAGCTACCAGAATCCTCATAGAAGTTGATAGCCTTCGAGGGGATTAAAAAGGCTATAGAGGATATCTACGGAGCAGTGTGAGCATAACTCGGAGAAAGCATACACAAATAAGCGTACGCACATGGAGCATGGCTAAACAGAGTATCTCAGATTAAACAACATAAAGCTAACCTAACTAAATAGAAAAACTAAGCAAGCTAGTAGTACGTTGCAAATTCAGTACCTGGATAAGGTCATAGAGAGAACTTTCAAACTAGTATGTGCTCCACGCGGAAACAGCGTGCAATATTCAGAGCTAGGTTATATATAGTATCACAGTCTAAAACAACAGTAATTGCATCATACTCTAAACAACTTATATGCTTTATCATCTATCAAAATATTCTATTGTGAAATGTGCAGCTACAGAATGTAAACATTACATACAAGGAAAAAAAACACTTACGGACTGCACACCACCAGGAGGACAAGGGACTGTTGCTTAGGGCTAGGGGATTTAAAAATGGCGCCAAGATGCTAGCCTATATTTATAGGTTTAGCGAAGGTAAAAGAGTGGGGAGAGGGGTGGGCGGGACAAAGAGAAAGAGAACGGTGGATGAAGGTGGGTGGGGGAGCCTATTACGTGGGAGGTGAGAAATCAGTTGCAGTTACAGTGAGAAACCACAGGGACACAGTGAAAGTGTTACAGCTAGAGGCTGGAGGCAATCAGTCATACAGCACAACTATGTTCTACAAGCTTAGGGAAGGTAAGAATATTTTCTAGAGTTATGTAGTAAAAGGCAATAGAGTGGTATGCTTAAAGAAAGGATGTAAAAGGGGAAGGAAAGGTAACAGATATAAGTAAATAAAGGTAACTGGATTTCAAGTGAAATAAGGAAGTGTAGGACAGGCGTATTAAAGATAGACAAATAAGGGTTTGGGTGTAGGTATAATAAGCACAGAGAAAGGTCCCTCTTTCCTATTCTTTCCAGAGGTTCAGTTATGATACTAACAGTACATAAAGGTAGGTGGTTTAACCTTCCGACTGTGGGGGGGTACTTCCAGTAAGGGTATTTGCAGGGTAGACAGAGGAAGGCTGCTCCACAGGGTTACAGAAGTTTGTCAGGCAGGTAAGAAGCAGCTTTACTTGCTTAGAGTCCTGCTGCCCTCTAGTGGAGGAGGAAGGGAGTTACATTTCATCTACAGGGGAGGTAAAAAAGAAGAAAACAGGTGAGAAAGTTGTTGAATGCCTGGGGTGGGTCCTCGGGTGTGCTGGCCCTTACAATAGGTTCTACTGTAACAATCACAAAGTTTAGTTTAATACCTATTGGAGCAGTAGCTTATTCTTATACTAGAAGGCTGGGCGAGCAGAGCCTTAAAAATACGTAGGGATTCTTATAGGGTAAGCCCTTCCGTTCCTGAAAGGTTTTCTTCTGCCTTGTAATGTTGGGGTATGGTGAACAGAATGTATCACAGGCACAAGCCTAAAAGCTATTGGAGCAGTAGCTTATTCTTATACTAGAAGGCTGGGCGAGCAGAGCCTTAAAAATACGTAGGGATTCTTATAGGGTAAGCCCTTCCGTTCCTGAAAGGTTTTCTTCTGCCTTGTAATGTTGGGGTATGGTGAACAGAATGTATCACAGGCACAAGCCTAAAAGCTATTGGAGCAGTAGCTTATTCTTATACTAGAAGGCTGGGCGAGCAGAGCCTTAAAAATACGTAGGGATTCTTATAGGGTAAGCCCTTCCATTCCTGAAAGGTTTTCTTCTGCCTTGTAATGCTGGACATATCTGCCGGTCAGGAATATAGGCAGTCCCTCCACAGTGATGGAGCCCATGTAACCACCAAGGGAGGAGTTCAGCAGCATTTTAAAAACTGCCCTAATGAATGTGAGGATGATGGCTCCTCAGTTGATTTTCACCTCATAGGGTATGAGTGGGCTGGGAACAGTTTCTTTCACAAGAAGTCAAATTCTTAGGAACCATTATTAAGCCCATGGGGAGATTTCTGTGCGCACAGAGAGTACAAGGTATTTTACAAATGCAAAAACCAATGACTATCTCGGATTTGCATAAATCTATGGGTATCATGAACTACAACAGAGAATTCATTGACTGTTCACACACAGCAGGACTTCTGTAAAACATGTTATCTGTGCAAAAACTTTATAGCAATCTGGAATGGGGTGTAGTAGAGGAACAATCATTCACAGCTATGAAGGAGAAATTGGCAAGGGCTACAGAACTGATAGTGCCAACGTCAAAGTTACTGTTTGTTTTACAAGTGGCGGCAGGGAAAAACACACTGTCAGTGGTGTTACAAGAAGTGCCACATGGGAGACATAAAAGATCACAAAAGACTTTGAGACCTGTTACCTTTTGTAGTCGCAAAATGACTCCGGTAGAGAAGGGATATCACCCCTGTATTCAGCAACTGATGGCTATATATTGGGGAATCAAACAGACAGAATATCTAACAGTCTTTTCATCCATAATAGTGCAGACACCGCATCATGCAGTGCAAGTACTAGTAGACAGTTTCAAAATGAATTTATCAGCCAGGCAGTATTTGCTAGGTGGATGACTACTTTCAGTACAAAAAAGATAATCTTTCAAGCAGGAGAAAAATATTATTTGTCTAACTTGCTGGGATATGAGGGAAAACAGCATAACTGCATTGACAATATGACCAAGCCAGAAAAATCCCCCATATCACCAGGTTACAATAATTTTTTGCCCTCTGTCTTTGTAGACGGAGCCAGCTACTGGGAAAGTGGATGGTATGTGACAGGATTTGCAGTAATACCAGAAAAGGAAGACTTGAGAGTTCCAGAGCTCGTGCAGCTCCTGGGTCACATGTCAGCCCAAAGGGCTAAATTGGAAGCAGTACTGTATGAACTACAGCACTATAATCCTGTCAATATTTACTCTGATAGTGCATATGTGGTAAATTCATTACATTTACACATGACTGTTTGGGCTTGTAGAGGTTTTGTAGACAGTGCAGGAAAACCACTAAAACATGCAGAAGTTTTGCAAAATATATGGAAAACCATTCGGCAAAAGAATTTACAAGGGCAATTCAGTATCTTAAAGGTAAAAGCCCATCAAAAACCAACCTCAGAAGTGTTCAAATTAAATGCAAAAGCAGACACCTTAACCAAACAGGCAGCAAACACAGGATGGCAGTTGTATCCGGATTTAAAATCAGTTGAAGCAGTACAAGTTAACGTATTAAACCAGGCCAGGGATATCGCTGAGGATTTGGTTCAAATACAAAAGCAGGAAGGTTTGGAAGAAGAAACTAGTCACTGTATGATAGAAGGGGTCCACCCCACCTAATGAATTCTGGGTTTATCTCACTACAAAAGAATTAAGATTACCTTATGTGCCATATCAGCTAGCAAAACAGTTGGTAAAATACAATCATCAATTGTTAGGACATGTAGGTAGTGAAAAGTTATGGCCAGTGGTCAAAGAAAAGTACTGGAATCCAGCTTTAAGAAAGTTGTGTAAGCTAGTTTCAGAAAAGTGCTTAATCTGTTTGCAGGTTAATGCCAAAAGTAAAAAGCATCATTTACACAGGGTCATGCCAGCAGATGGACCATGGTATGCTGTTCAAATAGACTATGCAGGACCATTACTACCAGCAAAAGGAGGGTGTCACTACTTGTTAGTAGTGGTAGATATGTTTTCAAAGTGGGTGGAAGCAATTCCTACCAAAAAGACAACTGCTAAGGCACAGCAGAAGCTTTATTGAAAAACATTTTTGCCATTGGGGATGGCCACGGGTTATCGAGTCTGATAATGGGCCACAAACTGTCAGTCAGCTAATCAAACAAATGTGTAATTTGTTAGTAATACAACAAAGATTTCATGTACCCTACCATCCACAGTCCAACAAAATAGTTGAGAAAATAAACAGAACCATTAAGGAAAGACTAACAAAGGCATGCTTGGAAAAGGGACGGGACTGGGTACAACAATTGCCAGGAATTTTGCTAGGGGTAAAAGCTACCCCAAATAGCAAAACAGGGATTTCACCATTTGAAATCATGACAGGCAGAAAAATGCCCACACAACTACTTTTTGATCCAGAGGTTGGGCATAATAGAACTTTGTTAGAGGTAGCACAACATCAAAAATGGTTAAAAGACATCATAGAACAATGTGATTACTTGGCAGGGGAGCAAGCATTCCATTTATGGAAAAAGGTCCCAGTAATGCCACAGGAATACCACCTTCCCTCTGGAACAAAGGTATTAGTTAAAACATTTCAGACGGATGGTCCATGGGATAGTAATTGGCGAGGACCTTTCGAAGTAATGGAACAAATAGGACCTTTAGTCTATAAGATCAAACAAAGCAAGAAAAACAAAACATTGCTAGTTCACAGGGATCAAATGAGAGTCATTGTTTTTAGTGATCAGCAACAAAATGCATCGCCTTTAAAAGAAGGGGGAACAGATGCTCAATAAAGTTTAGGTTTCTGTTTTTTAGAAACAATGTACAAGACTGAATGCCAAGCATTGTGCAAAGTTTGTTGAAAGTACTCTCAAAGAGGTTGTTAGGACAAACCAGTTTTAATAAAAATAAAAAATGTGATTGTTATTGTAAGTATTGTGCTCAGTGGACTGCTTTTGGTAAAATACCAAACAGAAGGAATCAAGGTTGTTTATTACAACATTTCACAAATAAAGCTTGGTTGGAAAAATGTTACACGAACTAGAACACAAGACAATTTCAGTTGTGAAATGCAAACAAAATGTATACTTGGGAGCAAAACATTCAACACAAATATATTCGCATGGTTAGCTAAACAAGGTCAGGCATACATAAAAGTAGTAGAAGAGTCAAAGACTGATGTAAACATTTCAGTACACAGTTCAGTTTCTATTAGATGCTGCATATTTCACCCTGAAGATTTAACAAAGTGGACAAGACAAGACATCAGACATAAAATATTGCGGGTCTACTTTATTTAGGCGAAAGCATAAAACTGCGAATACATATGGATCGAACCATATGCATCGAAAGGGCAAGCCATAGAAAATTGTAAACGGAAATCTCCATAGGTGGAGATTTCCATTTACTTCAATGTAGTGCGATCTCAGAGTTGGTATATTTAAGTAGTGGGGGGTGCAGGGGGGCTTGCCCCCTTGCCTACATCTTTTTTTTTTTTTCGGTGTATTTTTTTTCTTTATTAACTTTCGAACATTTGATGCATAAGTGTCGATCTTTATGCATTTGAACTTTTGAACATTCGAGTTAATAAAGTAGACCCAAATATCGCAGTGTGCAGACAATAACACAAAAATAAAAATAAATTCAACAGGGGAAGAAAAGGGTATAATTCCTATCAATACTTTGTTTATTTGTACAAATAGCACAAAAATACAAGGAAAAGGACCATGAGTCAGAATACTTACCATTCTGGGTAACAAGCCAGTACTTCATACAGATCAAGTGGTAAAAATACCATCCAGTTGTACTATGATAGGACAGCAATGCCAAAAAAGAATATTGCACTTCAATATTATGTTTCCAAGTTTTAAACAAATGGGATACAGACTTAAAAGAGCTTGGAATGACACACTTTTAGGGGAAGTAGGAGCAGAATTGGGAACCCTAAATGCTATGGATGTTGAAATGTTATGTAATAAACTAAAACTAGCAGGACAAGACATATCTCAAATTGTACATTTACAAACACAATGGAAAATTACTATTTGTTATGTACATAAAATGTACGGTATCAAGAGGGTTTTTTAAAGTCATTACAATGTATCATTAATAAACAGATTGCAATTTGATAGTAATGTATCTATATTTGTAGACTAGACAAAATGTACTTTACAGTCATTGTATGTTAAAATGCAACAAAATGTGTTACAAAGTTAATGTTACAAAATGAGTACATGTGGCGACAACTATTCAGCAGGTGGATCCCGTCCACTAGCTGGATAAGATTGTTCACAGAACAGACTCAGTGTAATCACAATTATTGTACCAGAAAAATTATAATGTGACAAAACAGTGATATGTCAATTTATGGTATTACCCATTATATTCTGGTCTACATACAATGATACTAAACTTTTGTTACATCAACTAGAAGGAAATTACATAGATCTGGATAACAAAACTCAGATGTTAAAACATTGTACAGAAACTATGAATGGTTTAATATGTGGACAACATTCTCCTGTTTATGAACCATGTATTTTTAGAACATTCTGTAAATTTGTGCAAATTATTTATTTATTTATTTATTGACATTTGTTAACCGGGTTGGTCCTTCTGGGCCAGGAGCCCATTTTCAGTGGAGACCCGAAGAGTAAAGCTCCAATTACATAAGAAAAGTATACATGATAGTTTAACATGCAAAAAGTACAGTGATCAATTTCAAAAACAAGTCATTGAGTTGAGAAAAACATTACAAGTTCTCATTAAATTCAGGCATTTCAAAAGCAAAATATAAATATATTGTACTGGAGTGTGTACAACAGAGTATAGTTGGGTCAGGTAGGGCCATGGCAAGTACAACTTTTTGTCCTCAAAGTGTAGTTTGAGTTCTTTCTTAAATTGTAAAGGGTGTGTTATGGAGCGTAAATGGGATGGAAGGTTATTCCATGCCTGGGATAGGGAGGATTTATAAAGTAATCCACCAATAATTTTTTTTGGTTGGTAGATGTTAAAGAGTTGTTGGTTAGAGGTACGAAGTGTGCGAGTTTGTGTATAGGTGGAAACTAAGGAGGACAGGGCTGGGCAGATTAATGGTTTATACAGTATGGAGTGGATTATTTGAAACTGAGATAGAAGAAGTTGTTGTGGGAGTTCTAGCCATTGTAAAGAGTTGAGAGAAAGGCAGAGGTGAGAGCTGTGTGGGGAGTTTGTAATGAACCTTGCTATTTTGTGGTAAGTTTGTTGGAGTTTGGCCAGGGTAGTTGTTTGAATATTAGTTAAAATATGGGTGGCATAGAGAAGGGAGGGGAGAAGAAGAGCCTGTGATAGGAACAGTCTGACATCGTAGGTCAGGAATCTATGGTGTCGGTAGAGCATACCTAGCTTTTGGTGAGTTTTCTTTATACTTTGTAGAATGTGTAGGTTAAGTTTAAGTTTGTCGTCAATGATGGCTCCGAGACGTTTTGTGTGGGAGTCAGGTTGTGTTTTGGTGTTATTGGAGGATGAGATAAGAAAGGTAGATTTTAGGTGAGAGAGTGTCCGGGGAAGAATAACAGAAGTTTGGTTTTCTTAGGGTTTAGGATAAGTAGATTTTCAGCATGCCATTTTTCAACTGATAGACAGGTGTCCTGAGTGAGTGTGTGGAGGTCAGAGATGTTATTGGAAGAACAGATGAGTGTTGAATCATCAGCATATTGGACTAGTACTGATTGTTTGCAGGAGGTATACAGTTCATTTGTAAAGATGTTGAAGAGGAGGGGACCCAGGATGGAGCCTTGAGGCTCCCCAGTAGTTACAGGGAGGTAGGGTAAGCAAGCAGAGAGCCAATGAACAGATTGCTGTCTGTCAGACAGATAACTAGAGATGAAGGTAAGGGTGGAGGGAGCCAGACAGAGGTTAGATAGTTTAGTCAGGAGTAAAGGGTGAGAGACAGTGTCGAAAGCTTTTGAGAGATCAAGGAAGAGGCTGGATACAAGGAAGTCTTTGTCTCGAGCTTCGGCTATTGTGTGTGTAAATGACAGGAGAGCTGTAGAGGTGCTGTGGTTAGGGTGGAAGCCATGTTGGGAAGTATTACCTTCAAACTTTAAAATGTTTGTCGAAGTGGCACCACAATTTGTATGTGTGGTTTCAAACAAACCAGTGTTAAAATATAAGCAAACACCCTTTGTGGGATGTATCAGTAATATCATGTATTTAACCTGGGAAAATAAAACCTATGTGTTTTCTACCAGTACTAAAGAAATGGAAAAGTTTCAAGAAAAATATAAAATTATTAAATTTCCTAACATTACCTTGTCACTGGACAAGTTAAGAGAAATAATACAGGACACAGACTATCTTAAAGATTACTTGGATCATCGTAACCGCAGCATATTACGGCATAAACTAAATAGTGTAATAATAAAAAACAAATTAATAACGTTGGCTGAAAAAACTGAAGCTCACACTGCCCATAATTGGTGGAAAATATTCACAGGGTGGTCATCATCTGGAACCAAATTGTTAAATTGCTTAATACATCTGGTATTGGTAGTTTTAGAGGTCATAATAATAATCACAGCTTGGAATTGTTGATGCTGCAGGTTGCGAAGAGTTGCAATAACTCAGCAAGTCATGATTGTAAACATGAATAAAATGATAAATGCTGTAAATAGCGATGCTGATTTAATAAATGCAGTCTTTTCTTTAACAAAAGTTTAGTCCATTCCCTAAAATATAATAAAGGGGAACTGTAAGAGTACTATTAATCTGTTCCATTTAGTATATTTACTCTTTCTTCAAAACTGTTGCTAGCATGATTATTAATATAGAGCAAAATGAAATATAAAGAGTTAACTTAGAAGTAGTACAAATGCTGAAAAATAGTTTAATTAGATATTGGCATCCATGCATAAAGGAGTATGTTATTGAGAAATAGAGTATGTAAAAATAGCTGTGTGCAGATGGTGGTTGGGAAAGGATTAAACAGAATGTCACTGAGATAAAAAAATGTAAAATCAAGGACTGGAACATCAGCAAGATAATGGAAGAACACCGAGTTTCCAGATAATGCAGGAACACAGAGTTTCCAAGGACCACCAAGTTTCCAAGGACCAAGGACAATCATAAATTAGAAGAAACAAAGAGACTGTTATACATCAGACTTTGGGAAGAAAACAGACTCTGTATAAATATGAGTGTGTAAAAATAAGCTTTGGGAATTTACCACAGAGAGCTGAAAGCATTATTTCGCATGTTGTAGAACTAAAGGTACAATTCTAAACAGTAAAGTTGCTAACTGAAGTAGTTGGTCTCTGTGTATTTATTGTACCTAGTACAATACCGTAGCTAAGTAGTTGGTCACAGTAAATAGCTAAATACTGTGTTATACATGTGTACAAATGCAAGTAACACCAAAAAAACAAAAAAGGACAGTATCATTTTTCATTAACATCAAATTAGAGGGTTTATATAGAATGGGAAAGACTGATATTGCCAGTAGAGCAGAATGCTCTGGGACTACATGATATATAATCATATTATACTGCTACACAGATTAGGCTTAGTTAAAATGTACAAAATGTAGGATACATGCCTAAGATAAAGCAAATGATAGATGTACATAAAAGTTCAGGTGAAGCTCTAAAAAGAAAGGGATTTTCGAGTTAAGTGACAAAACTGGATTATACTAAAGCTACAGGCATTTATGTACATAAGGGAGTTATAAACACAATAAAACAACAAAAGATGCAAGAATGGATGGGGAAGTTGACATGATAGAGATAGGAAATAATATGAAAGGCAAAAAGTGGATAAAACAGTGGCAGTAGATGCAGAAAATCGAAGAAGGAACCAGGATATTGGCAGCAGATTGCACAATGTGCAAGTTTTAAAAATTCAAAATAAAAATAATTTCATAATAAAAGAGTTTACTTTTCAAAGAAGAATTTGATATTGTAAGATGTGAGGAATTTTTATATTTGGGCCTTAAAGAAGAGTGGGAAAAATGAGTATTTCATATTACAAAAACAAGGCCCAGATTAATAGATTTACTGGTGGAGTCAACAACAGAAGTAGCTTTGGTTGTTCAGTAAATCATACAAGATGTGAATATATAACTATTCATAGATGCATCAGATCTGGGTGGGAAGCTGCTTCAGGCACCCTGAAGGTGCAGGGCCCTTGGTCACCTCAGCAGAGGGCAGATCATATCAACATCAAGGAAATGTGGACTCTCATTTTGGCCCCTCAGGCTTTCCATGTGCTCTGGGTCCTGGGTCCCTTGAAGGTTTATTCCAACAATACAACAGTCATGCGGTACATCAGCAAAACAAGGGAGCACAAGGTCCTGCCTCCTTTGCAGGTTAACTCTTCAGGCATGGGAAATGGCCATCACTTTGCAGGTCAGGTCACTCTACAGACAGTCTATATACCTTCATAGCACAATCTTACAGCAGATTTTCTCAGCGTGTCCAGGACACAGCCTCATGAATGGATGCTTCACAGGGATTTGTTTCGGGACATAGTTCTTCTGTGGGGTATTCATCAAGTAGATCTGTTTGCCTCCCTGTTGAACAGGCAACTCCCCTTGGAAGGTGGATGCCATGTCTTTCTCTTGGAAATGAATGTTCCTGTATGCCTTTCCTCACCTTTCTTTTCTGCCAGTGGTCCTTCACAAAATCGAGAACAACTCTCCAAAAATCTTGTTGGTGACTCCATTTTGGCTTGGACAGCACTGGTCCCCCCTCCTATTCCATCTGGCCAGGGGTAGTCATCACAAGTTACCTCACTCCATGGATCTTCCATAGACACCTCAGATGTTATTTAGACAAAGCAAAGGGCTTTTGTAAACTGATGAGCTTTTTGTTTCTGTTCATACCAGGACATTGGGTTTGGCAGTTCATAAGCAGACCACCTCCTCCTGGATTTCAAAGGCTATTTATTTTTGTTATTCTTTTCATGGCAAGCGGTTGTCTGCTTCTGTGAGGGCTCATTCTACTAGAGTAGTGGCTTCCTCTGGGGATTTCTTCAAATATTTTGACATCAACTGTGCCCTTGAAGCTGCTACCTGGTCTTCATTTTACACTTTCACAAAACATTGCACATTAGATGTCATTTTCATGACCAGGGCAGATTTTGTCATTCCTGGGTTTGTGGAGGGCTCCTTCTTGCCTTCCTCCCCCCTACCCTCACAGTAGCCTTTGTACTGTCCCAGAGGTGATGAATATTACAACAGTGATACAGAAGGACATAGACATAGTTGAGCTGTGTAAATATTTACCATAACCGTAGATATTCTGCTTTTCACTGTTGAAACACTTTCACTCCCTCCTACCCCCTTTTTACCTTAATTTTGCATGTAATTTTTTTGTACTGCCCAAGACATTCCTCTCCTTCTCTTTATTCCTTCCTTTTTCTGGATGTACAAGTCCTCCTTTCCACTGGGGGGTCCTAGTTCTCCTGGGGCACTTCAGTTCTGAGTTGGGAGCATACAGACATCAGTTTTATGCTTTATGCTTGGGCGGAGAGCATACTTCTGGCTTATGATGCTCCCTGGGTAATAAAGGATATGGTATACTAGCTGGACATTGGGTATCCTTGTCAGGAGATCCCAGAGGTGATGAATACTACAACAGTGAAAAGGACATCTACTGTTATGGTAAGATTTTACACAACTGTACTTTTCCACTTCCTGCAAGTGTTTATGCCACCTGTCTTCATCCTGCTTGTTAAGACATCCAATTCCTCCTTTTCTTCTTTTCATGCTACTTCTCTCTGTTCAGTATTTGCAGATTTTTCTATCCCCATGAGGAGAAACAATCTTTTTGGTGTTCTTGATACATTCTGCATGTATTTTCTTTTAATGCAACTGCTGAGTTTATGGCTATATTTTATGTATCCCTTTCAGTTTATAGCTGTTTATTGATACTGGAGTCGTCTTGGGGTAACTCATTTATGACAGTACCTGAGATGGTGTATATAAAATGTTTTGCATTTATCTATCATCATATTGGTTAAGTAGTATATTTAATTGATTTCACATTGTCCTTTTCATTCTTCCTCACAAATGGGTCTAGGATCTGGTCCTCAGATCTGACTCGGCTGCATAAACAAGACTTCGGATCTAATTCTGAAGCTCCTCCCTCTACCCATAATGCTCTACTCTGCCTCCAGCTCCTCAGATCTTGTTTGCTACCATTGCAGTAAGATGGAAGATCTATTTGCGAGCAGTAAAAGTGTCTTTTTTGATATAGTTTCTCTAATATTTCTGCTGCTATTTTTCTTGTAATTACTTTTAAAGTTAGTACTAACCTTACTTCCTCCCTCAGCTATATGCAGGCATTAGGGTTTTTCCCATTCCTTACCATTTCTTTACTTTTTTTTGTACCACTTGTGGTACTTTGCTATTTCTTCATGTTTTTTTTCTCCCTATATTCCTATATTTCTATATTTCTATGTATCTATTCCCCTTTATATATATATATATATATATATATATATATATATATATATATATATATATATATATAGATTCATTAGACAATCTTGAAATACTAAAATGTTGAATTTCAGTATTTCGAGACTGAATAGTCGAAAACCCACATACCCAAACACCCAAAACCGCAAATAGCATAATTGCGACCATACACACACACACACACACACACACACACACACACACACACACACACACACACACACACACACACACACACACACACACACACACACACACACACACACACACACACACACACACACACACATACACCTACCTAACTACACTAAAACAAACAAAACAACACACACAAACACAACATAACACATAAACAAACACACCTACCCTACCTATAAGCCTTTCTGCACCTCCCACATGGGGGGGCTGTGCCCCCCACACACCCCCTACTTATATATACTAATGCCAAGGTCACACTAAACATGCAAACACACAAAAAACACCACTACACACACTCACACACACTAAAATCCCTACCCAATACCCTTACACAAACACCACTTACCTGAAACCCCAGATAAATCCACAAACTGCACTGCACATCACGAACATGACACCACGATAGCGGATTCAACATTTCTGCATTCGAAATAGTGCAGTTTTGCGTAACTGCACTTTTGACTATTCAGTCTTGGAAGTACTGAAATTCAACATTTCAGTACTTCGAGATTGTCTAGTGTATCTATCTATCTATCTATCTATATCTATATATATATATATATATATATATATATATATATAGATGGTTTCACTTTATAATCTTGAAATACTAAAATACCGAATTTTAGTATCTCCAGACTATAAAGCCAAAAGTGGAGTTGTGCGAAACTACATAATATCGAATGTGGAAATGTTGAATCCGCGGTTGTGTTGGGGCGTTTGTGATGTGTGGTGCGGTTTGTGGATTTAGCTGGGGATTCAGGTAAGTGGTGTTTTGTAAGAGCATTGCATAGGGATTTTATTGTGTGTGAGTGTGTGTAGTGGTGGGTTTTATGTGTTTGTGTGTTTAGTGTAACTTCAGAGTTAGTATATATAAGTAGCGGGGTGCATTGGGGCTTGCCCTTCTGCTTGTAGGTAGGGTAGATGTGTTTGTTTGTTATGTTGTGTTTGTGTGTGTTATTTTGTTTGTTGTAGTGTAGTTAGGTAGGTGTATGTGTGCTTGTTTGTGTGGTGGTGTGTGTATGTGTATGATTGCGATTTTAAATTTCGCGGTTGTGGGTTTTTGTTTTTTTTTAAATTTTTGGCTTTATAGTCTCAGGATACTAAAATTCGGTATTTTAGTATTTTGAGATTAATATATATATATATATATATATATATATATATATATATATATATATATATATATAGAGAGAGAGAGAGATTAAACCATTTTCATTCTGTCTGTTTAACCTTCTTCTTTTCAGGTTAAACTTATTGCAGTTTAACCCTTTTTTCCTCTACAGGGTTTACTGTTTAATTGCTGCCTACCATGTCAGAGAAGTCTACGGGTTTTAAGAAGTGCATTTCTTGTGGGCACAAGATTCCTAATTCTGATGCCCACAAGAAGTGTGTGTACTGTCTAGGAGCTGCCCATCTGGACCCTCCATGCATTCTTTGCACCACTTTTAATCCTAAAACGTTCCCTGACCATCAGAATAAACTGATCCTGAAAGGGTTACCTTCTGCTGGGGCTAAAACCCCTCAAACCCAACACAAGTTGTGTCAGAGATGAGGAAAAGGTACCTTTCCCAAGTCTTCAGGAGCTTCCTTGGAACTGTCAGAAAAGCTACGAAAGGTCTGGGATCCGACTTTTTTGGATCTGAGGTCTGGCAGGCCACTTCGGATCCACAACAATCCTTAAATCTGACTGGCTCAGCCCCTACTGCTAGCTCTCCCCTTCCTTCCTTCCACCTCTTTCTCGAGATCCGACCAGTATAGGCTGTACTCTGGAATCCCCATCGCCCCTTGGATCCATTAGTACACCTGCCCAACCGATACTGTCTCCTTTTCCAATCTGATCTGCAATTTTGGAGTTCCTGGAGCCAAGATCCTCAAGAGGTTCAGAGTCAGGTCCGAAGAAGCTCTCTTCCTCAACTCTGATGGTGTCCCTGACCAGTCCTGCTCTGATACCATTGGACCAGGGTGGATCCCGGATTCGAGAGGTCAGCTCCAGGTCTGAGGGGTAGGGTTTGGCTCCTACTTTGTTGGATCCATCCCTTCCCCCAGGTGTCTAAGCCCTGGACAGCTTGGGTCCGATTCTCTCCAGAGGCCTCACTGGCTTCAGCTGCTTCGATTCTGAGGAGGCAGGGAGAGGTTCCCCTGGTCCATCAGCCTTCCAGGTAGCAGAAAGGGCTTTTTCATTTCATAGAGAGCTGTCCTCTCTAATCTCAGATCCTAACCCTCCCACCTCATCAGGTCTGAGCTCTGAACCCATCATTTCTGCTCCTCAGGGTCATCCATCAAAGGAAAGCCTTCACACACATTCTCTAGAGGGAATTCCCCCCTCTTCTGATGCCTCTGCCAAGCACCCCATGGAAGAGGTACCTCAGAAGAGAACATGTAAGAGGAGGCACATAGACTCCCCTGTGGAGTCTCTCATGGAAGACACCCATTTTGATGAGGGAGAGGGATCCCTCTGATCACCTCCTTTGGGAAAATCCTGGAAATCCTCAAACAGAAGGATGGCTGGTCTTCCCAATCTCCTTCTCATGAGAAATCAGTGTTCCTGAAGGCTTTCACAGCTGGCCCATCTACGTCTCGGGTGACCCCACCCCAGCAGATGTATTTATTGATCTCTAGTTTCCCACTGGGCTTTGAAGGAACTGGACACTGTCAATCCCATCCCCAAGTACCTGGACAAGTTCTTAGTTCCCCCTTCAGACAGACCACATTGAAGCAAGGGAATCCCAGTTGATGCCATAGTGGTGGAGGCAGACACTAAGAAGGAGATAGCTGAGCAAAGCTCCTCTGCCCATCCACTGAACAGGGAATTCAGAGAGATGGACAGATTTGGAAAGTGTGTGTATGCCTCAGCTAAATTCACACTGAGGTAGTTGAACTATCTGGCACACATCACCTGTTGCAGAGAATTTGACCAAGGAGTTTTCAAACTCTCTCTCTCAGAGTCCATGTCTGTGAAGGATCTCACTTGAAATATCCTCCGTGGATATTCAAACCCACTCAGGATCTCCTATCTCATCCATCAGGAATTCAACACCCCAGTCTTCATGCCCTCAAGCTGAGCGCATTGTTTCTCACTTCCAGTAATGGTCAGACAGTCCACGCTTGCTTCCCCAATTCGTGACATTATCTTGGCCTCCCAGAAGGCCTCCACCAAGAAAGTCTACAGAATCAAATGGAAAAGATCTTCTATTTGGGCTTCCAATCAGAATATTGACTCTTTTTCATTACCTAATTCAGCCATTCTTCTTTTTCTCACTACTCTTTTTAAGGAAGAAGCTAGTTTTTCTACCATTAAACTTCAGTTGCCAGCCATTTCCAATTTCCACACTGGAAACAAATCATTTTCTCTGACATCTTCTAGATTTTGTAGTTTCATGAAGGGAGTTTTCCTCCTTAGACCGCCAATAAAGGATCCTTCTCCTCCTTGGCATCTAACTGTGGTCTTTCAGAGATTAACTCAGAAACCCTTTGAACTGGCAGATAAATGTGACATGAAGTTTCTTTCTTGGAAAGCGGTCTTTTTGGTGGCTATCACTTCAGCAAAATGTGTTTCTGAGCTCCAGGCTTTATCGGCTAGGCCTCCTTACATTACTTTCCATAAGGATCCCAGTTCAGTGGGTCACCCATGGATCCATGATTGGGCAGTGGAGTTTAGGGTGTTTTTTAGCCAGTTGAGTTGCCAGCCCGCCCAACCTTCCATAGACACAACACACACCACACACTCACCTAGGGCCAATTTAGTCCAAATCAGTGTCCAAATCACATGTCTTTGGGATGTGGGAGAGGAAAACGAAACCCCAGGAAACCCACCCACAGGAGGACTAGGACAGACAGCACAGCAACAGAAGGCACCCCAGCCGAGAATCGAACCAGAGAACCTCTTGCTGTGAGGCAGCAATGCTAACCACTGCACCACCGTGGCCACTCATACTACTTTCCATAAGGATAGTGTGTATTTATAGACCAACCCTTCCTTTCTGCCTAGAGGGGCTACAGAGACTAACATTAACCAGTCCATACAACTACCAGTTTTCTTTCCAAACTTTACAAATAAGGGTGAATATATGCTTCACCTTCTTGACGTTCGCAGACAATTATGTTTTTATCTTCACAGAAGAAAAAAGTACAGGAAGTCTAATCAGCTGTTTGTATCCTTTTTCCCTAACCGCTTGGGTCAGGCAGCTTCCAAAATTGCTTTAGCCATATGGATTACTGTTTGTATTTCATTGACTTATTCTCAAAAAGGTTTAGAATTACCTCAACTTCCTAGAGCTCATTCCATTAGATCTATAGCTACTTCATCAGCTTTTTCAGCAAGAACTTTCATTGATGATATCTGCGTTGCAGTCACTTGGTCATAACTCATACCTTTGTTACACATTACAAAGTAGACATTATTTCCAGAAGCAGAGCTTCCTTTGGTTCGACAGTGCTCTAGCATGCCCTTCCTTAAGGGCCTCCTGAGCCATTTGTGAGGAGGAATGAAAAAGACAGCATCAGATTTATAAGTTATGTACTTAACCATAACTTCTCAACTGTGTTGTCCATTTTCATTTTTCCTCATCTTCCCTCCCAGCCATTCCCAAGCCCTATAACTTCTAGAAGCATCTGTCAGATGATATTGGAACCTGTAAACTCCTAGTTTGAGCCTCATGCCTTTTTATCATATCTGTTCTATCTCTATAGTAGGTTGCAATTAGGCAACAAACTCCAGCTGAGGAGTTGGAGACAGAGTAGAGCATTATCAGTAGAGGGAGGAGCTCGAAAATTGGATTCAAAGTCTTGTATATGCAGCCGAGTCAGATCCGAGGATCGGATCCTAGACCCATTTGTGAGGAAGAATGAAAATGGACAACACAGATGCCTAGTGATGGTAAGTAAATAACTTCTAATTTACTGTTGCAGTGACCTAACATTTTTATTTCAACACATTATCGGTACATTTATTTAATTTACTATCGTAGTTTCCTGCCGCATACTTTGGGCTTATTTTGGAAGATTTGTACAATTTCAGATAATTTTTGTGCTCTCATATCTGCACAAGAGTCAAACACATTGCCACAAGTTTATCTGAAGGAAATACTGCAAAAGTTGTCCTGGATTCCTTAAGTTCACCCTTTCTACTGTGTTCCAAAACAATTTTGGGAGGTGCAGAGACTTAAAGGCTCCAGTAAGCCGTGCAAAGAGCACATGGTCTTTAATTACTAAAGTTGGCATTTTGAGCTAATTCCATATCAAAGAGCAGGCAAGTAATGTTTTCTGTTGCACTTAATAGTTGCCTACAGTTTTATTAAGTTTTACTGTACCTTTTTGCTGTTTGGTTAAAAAAATATATATATATTTTGTTGTGTTTATATAGTGGCTTGGCTGTCACTGCATTGCTAAAACTGATTGGTGTAGAACCTTAAAGAGTTCTGTTTTGCTATTGGACTGTGTGCTCTTTTGAGTATTTCATGTTTTTTTTCAGATTTTCTGTGTTGGTATAAATTGCACCATTTGTGCAGAGCAAAGTTCATTTACTACAAACTGCTACAGACTTGACTGCAAAAGTACTTATTTGTGACAATTTTCCACTAGATTTGAGTTGACTAAAATATGAGCCCTGCAAAACCTGGGCTAAGTACACCATGTTCTTCCTGAGTTTACTGTAGCAGCTGTGCACTTTTCTGGTGATTACTTGTAGTTTAGCTGAAATTTGCTTTGGTTTAACTCTAGTGAAAGTAGAGAAAGAATTTAGCCATTTTTAGGCCTCTTGATTGTTGTAGAATTTTTAGGATGCCATTTTGATAAGGGCCAGTGTGTCCATTTTAATATTTTTATCTTTTTTTCAACTTTTCTTTGTTACGGTAAATTGCTCAGTCTGCATCCATGTTTAACCTTGCACTGTATAGACACAGGCCCTTCGAACCTTAACTTTTCTGTCTGTAACCTACTCCACAAATTCCTGGAGTACTTAGTTGTCAGTAGTTCTACAAAGAGATCCTGGTTTGCATGAAGAGGCATGTTGTTCTTCTAGTCTAGACTTAGATTGTTTAGTTTAGACAGATAACACTCCATTTAATCAAATCCAACCTCTTGGCAGTCCCACCAGCCCACTCAACTTGAACCTTTTTTTTGCATTTTTCAAATGTCTGTATAGCACATCCTGAGACAATGTGGTGTTTATGGAGAACCACGTACTACTTAAACAAAGTGACACAGTTTGCAAGAGATGTAATTATATAATGTTAACAGAGGCAAAGCTCTCACACGAAGCCACTACAAATAACAAGGAGGGTGTCACTACTACACAACACCAGACTAAATGATTCACAGATAGCTCATACCAAACACATGGACTTGTATATGCTGAATCTCTTAAAAGTAACCTACCTAAACCACAAAGACCTCCTAAATGTAACTCAGGAAGCACGTACCCGCAGCAACCTCACAAACACTCATCTCAGACAGTACTGGCAATTCCAAACCCCATAAGGCAGACCTGCATATAATCTAGTATTTATATCACAGATAACTCCATAGTGAGACACACTAATGCACCACTCACCAGGCTGTGCAAAGACAGGATCATGGTCAGTTGTCTGTCTGGTACCAGGATTTGCTACATCACTCAAGTCCTTGTACCACAAGTTCACATATGATGCAGTCATTGTACATTTGGGTGTAAGTGACTTGAGACATATCTTGACCCACCATATGAAGAGAAACATGATGGAGCTCTCAGAATATGTGTCTGAGGTGGATATGAACCTAACATTGAGCAGTATTCTACCATCACCAAGAATGATCTCACAATATGAACAAAAGATAATTGACTTCAGCAGGTGGCTTAGTTTCTGATGCCATTCAAAGTGGGTACAAAAGTATAAACTAAGTGATGGCCTGGTTAAATTCAAAAGACCCTTTCACCTTGACAGTCGCACTATTTATGAGGATTCCTTTACTGTCAAATTATATGCATATGTAAATAGTTGCATAGACATACTTGCCGCCCTTAGAAATAAATACACCAAATTTAAAAATGAACCCATATGGTGGAACCCTAATATAAACAGGCTTTATAATAAAAGAAAAAAAATCATTGCCTGCAAAAAATAAATCTCATGCTGAAGAAGCCAAAAATGTGTTTGCTATACTAAACAAGGAACTCCAGATCCTGATCAAGTCAACCAAAGCCAGATATAAAGTAAATTAGCCACTCGGGCAAAAGATAACCACAAAGCCTTATTTAACTATGTTAGAAATATCAGAAACAATGTCTATCACTGTGCAGAGTTAATAGTAAATGTCATATCACATACTTGGACCCAGAAGACATGGCTAATCTACTGACCGGCAAAATGAGCTCTGAGTTCACCCTCATCTCCCCTCCAATATTCTCAGATCATATGCCTGCATCTAACCCCCCCAAATCTCCCAAGAACAAGTTCTTAAGGCACTATCTAAGGCCAAGAGCACTATGTATAAAGGGGACTGGTTAGTCTGAAACATAACTTGTCAGACCCCTACAAAGGCTATTCAGTATTAGCCTCAAAATAGGCTTCATGCAGGATGAATGAAGGACAGCGTCAGTCATTCCCTTGCATAAAGATGGGACTTCAATGGACCAGGGTAATTACTGACCTATAAGCCAAGCCAATCTCATCTTTATGGCTATGGAAAAAATCATTATGGAATTAATAAACAGGGATCTAGATAACCTACAGGCTCTCAACCAACCCAGTTTGAATTTGTCAAGGGCAAGTCCAGCCTTCTTAACTTGGTCAGTTTCTTCAAAAAAGTCAGTAACTCAGTGAATGAGGGCAGATCAGAACATACTGCATATTTATATCTCACAAAGGCATTTGACACCATCCCAAACTCTAGCATTGTATATAAACTCTCTCAGCTAAATATTAACCCCATATATAACTCATAGGATAGCAATATGGGTCACAAACAGGATTCAGTCCCTGAGCCACTTCTCTTTAGCATTTACTTCTCAGAGGTCAAACCTAATATTAGTTTTTGATTGATATAGTTTGCAGATGATTAGTAGTTGGTGTAAAAACTTGAACTAAAGCTTAGTGACAAGAAATGTATAATCATATCCTTCTGCAAGCACAACTCCCATTGTAACTATCAAATTGACAATACCCCTCTGAAAAATATCTGGGAACCTATGTCGATAATGATCTGTCCTTCGATCACCACATAAACACTATTGTAAATCAGTCATTTTCCATCTCACAGCTTATATCTAAAAGTATGATGTTCAGATCCAAGGGAGTAATTGTTCCACTTTACTAGTCAGTCATTAGATCAATTGTTGAGTATAATGCCCTTTTTGTATGTACTTGTCCAAGTACTTTCACAGGAATGATCACAGTGCTTTTTCAGTAAAAAAGAAAAAAAATAAGAAAGAAATCAATGGTCTAAATCATAAAATCTTTGCAGACCATCTCAAATCCTTGAAATCAATGGCCTAAATCATAAAATCTTTGCAGACCATCTCAAATCCTTGAAATCAATGGCCTAAATCATAAAATCTTTGCAGACCATCTCAAATCCTTGAAATCAATGGCCTAAATCATAAAATCTTTGCAGACCATCTCAAATCCTTGTCTCTCTTCTTGATATCATATAGGCTGTTTTGTATAGAACCACAACAGACCCTATTGTGTCAAATATATGACGCATTTGCAAATACAGTAGTGCTATAAATACCCACTCAAAGGATCTAAATCTTTTTTTTTTCACAATTAATAGAACATGCTGAAAGGACAGGCATGTATCACAGAAAAGACCTTTTAAAAAAATACTTCTCTTAGTCTTTTCAAGTGTAGTTTGGACATATGGATGGGTAACTGCAATCTCACCCACAATTTAGCACCTGTGGCCCTCAAGGATAGGGGAAACATGTAAATACCCCAACATATACTTGTTTGGTCCATTTTTGGATATTCATATTGCAGAATGTAAGGGCTAGTAATTACCTTGGGAATTCAAGGCTAGCCTTCTTAAGATTCTCACAGATGACTAGCCAGGTAAGTACCTATAAACGTTAAAGAACACATCATGTGTCTTATGCTACATTTATTAAACCAGAAAAAAATCAACAATAAATCACTTCCAGTATCTTTCAGTTGGTGTTGTCATACCACCAGTTAACCAAAACTGGGCAGAGTTTAACAGCAGGGCTAACTTTTTAGCCATTTTCATTGCCTCCAAGAAGTTCCAGAAAAATCTCTGCAGTTTTGCAGCTGCTGTAATCTGCTTTTCTTATACACCATTCACTAATTTTTCTCCCATTTATTTGCTGCTTTTCTGTTCCTGCCTGTTTAACTTCCAATCTCACAACATTATCAGGCAACCAAACCTATTGTTGATCATCTCCATTTCTGTAGGTCAGGATCCCAGTTGCCATTTGTTTCCTCCTTCCATTCAGAATTTGTAGGAGGCCTTCAGCATCCATCCATTTTCCACTGTCATTGTCTCAGGTTTCCACTGGCTTTCTTCCTCTAGTGATGCTGAGGTGTTTGTGTCAGACTGCGGGGACCTGACTTAAAGGTGGCAGCTGTTTATGTGTGACCTACGGCTGTAGATTTTCTGAGCTAGGATTGCTGTGTTGCTGCTTGTAGTTGAAGCGGGTGGAGTTGTTACATTATTCCTGGCTTATTCTGCACTTCACTGTTACCAGCAATATTGACTGTCTTTGTTTAGTTTTAGCAGACTTCTGTGAAAGCACTTAAGCAGAATAATTTTGTGGCTCAGCATTTTTCACTACCCATGTTTGTTTAGCTATGCTTCACAATGCTACTCAGATTGAGAGTAGAAGCTTCAGCGAAGCCCTTGGAACACGTAGGGCATGACTAGCTGTATCGTGTGCAACAGTGTTGTGCCAGTGGCATATACATAGTAAGCCTTCTCCGCAGTTAAAATCAGTTCTTCATTACTGAATCCCTGTAAGTCACCAGTCTAAAGGAAGTACTATTTCCTTATTAGGAAAATAACCAGACCGCAACTTACTGGGTTGTCACCAGTATCTTTTCTCAGTCTATCCTATCGTAGCTTAAGTCTGAATTTGTTTCTGTTCCATGCTACTGGTTGGTGTTGAATCCAGTTTAATTTTGCTATGGTGTCCCTGGTATTTTGTTACTGCTGAAACCAGTATAATTTGTAGCTTGCATAAGACTTTGGTTATTATTTTATTGCACTGTATTTGTTTTGCACTGGTTTTTGTATTGATAATTGTACATGTACTCTGCTATATACCATCATTTGTACTGCATCTAAATTGCTTTTATCTTATATGATTGCAGTTATTTCACAGTCTGCCATCTTATAGCTCTAGTCAGCTTGTTTGTTTGATTGCATTCTGTTTTGCTGCACTATCTGAAATACATTAATCAAACTGCTTTTCTGTGAAGCTGACACAATCTGATTGCGGTCAAATATTTCTATGATTCTGTTTATAATCTGTTTTAACCTATTCCTAATATTGTGTGTTGTATGGGTTATCGTTAGCTTTCTATATATTTTTAGAAATTGTACTCTCACACTACAAAATGTATACTTTTCATGTTATAACAAATAACATTCTGTCATTTCTCTTTAATATTAGAGCTTATAACCACTGTTAAAGCGGACATTACCTTCAGTGTTAGAATAAAGCACACTTCTAGTTATTCAGCAGAGTAATACCTCTCACACTACTATTATATCTGCCTTGTAGAATCTTTAGTCTGCTGTCTGCAATAGTCTATATTCCTTACACAGCAGTCTGCATCCACCTCCATAACTTCCTTGTGTGTTTTTTTTCACTCTCACTTTCATTATGGGATCACTGTCTGTTCTTAACCTCCTGTGGCCAGCCTTCTTACACACACACACACACACACACACACACACACACACACACACACACACACACACACGCACGCACGCACACACACACACACACACACAGACACACACACACACACACACACACACACACACACACACACACACACACACACACACACACACACACACACACACACACACACACACACACACACACACACACACACACATACACACACACACTTTTCTCGAGTGTATGCTGAGGTGGTTAAGAAATCTCTGCCCAAGCTTCTTAGGCAGCATACTAAGAAAACACAACATCTAGGTTACACCACACATGCACCCAGACCTGCATTCACTTCACATACTGTCCCTTGCCTACTTTCTGTACCCCCTACTTGCAGTCATCCCTATTGCCAAAATCTTTCTTAATTTCCATGTTGGCTTAGTTATATGAATAATTTCTGCAACCTTATGAATATATTAGTCACAGTTATTATTATCCTCCTTAAGGATCTGCATCCAAAATCCCTCTTTTCCCTTATTTCTTGAACTACACCCCCCACCCTGCCTTTTTATCATCCCTTTACACTTTGAATTATAACCTTCAACTTGTGTTATATACATATAATCCTTAACTATGTTGCTATAAAATGTCTCTTCAAATCATGTAGTCTTAAACCACTTTGTTCTGGATGGGGATCATCTTATCCCCCTTAACTGTTGTCTTCTTCCCCTTCTCAGATAAATTATTTCAACTCTTTATTAATTATCATCTACAGGTTCTCTTCTGGTTGATAAAAATATGCTTGACTTGTATAGAAAGTAAAAGGGACTAAAAACATTTTCACTGCTGTATCTTATCAACCATGTCCATAAGCAACAGTTTCTCAGTTTGTGTATATATTTTGTTTAGTCTCTTCTTACATATCCTTACCTGCTATAGCAGAATCCTTGTTAGTTAATTTCCTAAATACATCATCTTATTATGTCCCTGTAAGTATGGGCATTGCTGAACCAATTTATGAGTGGGTACATAATGTATGGCTATAGCATTTGTTTTCTTTCCATTAATTTTATATCCTGAAAAGACCTGAACCTGCCACAAAATGTTCCACAACACTGATATGTCTTTTTCTGGATTTATCAAGTACAAAAAAATATCATCTGCAAATAAAACCAACTTTTCTTAATTACTACACCAATTGTTATCTTTAAATTTCTCACTCCCTTATTTGCTTGATCAATGTCTCTAAATATAAAGCAAATAACAAAAAAGGGGAAAGATAACATCCTGCTTGGTTATTCCGTTCAAACATAACTTACCAGAGAGAATCCCTCGCACTTTTAATTCTTGCCTCCGATCTTTCATATATCCTCCTAATAAACCTTATTATTGTATCAGGGAATGCAAATGCTCTCATTGCCCTATGTATAAAATCCCAGCTTACTCTGTCAAATGCTTTTTCTGCTTCAAGACCAACAACAACAGTATTTTCTTACATTCTGTTTCCATCTGGATGTCATTGTTCTATTAATGTCCTCAAATGTTTGCCTCCCCTCCAAAAAACCACATTGATCCATACCTATCAATTTTGACAACACCTTTGTCATTCTTTTAGCTAGTACTGACATTAACATTTTATAATCATGGTTTAAAATTGAAATCGATCCATATGAGGCTTGGTCTGATGGGTCTTTACCCTGTTTGGGTAACACAGCCACCACAGCTTTCCTCCAAGATGCTGATGCTTCCCCACCATTTAATATACTATTAAAGAAAATCTTCTAGATCTTTATCCATTTTTCCCTCATAACTTCCAGACTTCCACATGAGTGCCATCAGTTTCTGTATTATATCCTGCTGATTGATTATACATCATAATTTTTGTCTCATCTCCTCCTATTTAAAATATTAGTTGCTGGACCTCATGTTCCTCTAATCTTGGCATAAGTAAGTCTTCCATAAATATTTCCATTTGTGCTCTTTCTTGGTTGCCACATTCCTCTGCTTTATTCAAATTTTCATAAAACTTCCAAAGTACTTTTAAATCATCCATAGGATCTCTGGTTATTTTTCTTGTCATAGGCTCACTATATTTGGTGACAGCCCTTTCTGCTTTCTGTTGCTTAAGTCATGCTAAAAGTGTTTGTGCTCTGGAGTTGTTATCAAAATATAATTCCTTAACAGTAACATTTCTACACTCATGCAGATTATCCAAATACTCTCTTATTTTATCTTTAGCACTTTGCAGTTGCTGTTCATCCTTTTCTGCAATATTTCCCTCCACTTATTCTGGAATACTTTAACCTTTGTTGGCCCCTCTAAATAATTCCTATTACTTCTTAAGCATATCACTTTCTTTTTTATTTCTATGTATTTTTAAACTCCATTTTCATTTTATCCCACCCAGTAGCTGTCACATGTTAAGAAATGTCTATATTCCCTAATAACTCTTGAATAATTTGCCTACCCATTCCTTAATGGGGTGGGAAAACACCAGTGGCTCATTTTTACTTCATAACCCTGCATTTGTATCATAGTTTTTATCAGTGTATGATTGGAAATAGTTATTGGATGTGTGTCAAACCTTTCAATTAAATGTACATCTTCTTGGGAAATATAGTTTCTCTCCGGTCTAGCCTAATTATTTTACCTTGGGAAATAATATGTAAATTCTGAGTTCCTGTTACTGAATTCACATCTTCCATACCAAATATTTTCATAAATTTCTTCAGAAATCTGCTCTCTTTTGTTATATTTTCCCTTCTAGGTCCCCCAGATACATCTTCATCATTACAAATCAAGTTCCAGTCCCCACCTATAAGCAATATTCTTTGTTGAAAGCTGATTATTTCTCCCAAAAATGTCTTAAGCACCATAATAGCAGTTTTTGGTGGAATATAAATACATGACACCATAACCCTCTTCCCTTGCCAGTATCCCCTTATTACCACAAATCTACCATTTTGTCTTTTTTCCTCTGCTATCACTAATGGAGCCCCTTTAGTAATCAGGATTATTACTTTCCTTTTCATTTGTCTTTGATATTCTGCCAAATATCCATTCTGAAATCCTTTCTTTGTGAAATTCACATGCTTATTTCTTTCTAAATGAGCCCCCCCCCAAAGCATTATTTGCACTCTGCATTTCTTATCATATTTCAGTCTTCCTTTTTTATATACATGTAAGGTCACTTGCATTCCAAGATAACATGGATAGAGTACCCTTTATGACAGAAAGCTATTATTCCCACCTAGCATACATGACAGTTTTTTGAATGTGTATTTCCAACTTTTGTCTTACATGCACCCATTGATGTTAGGCATGATGCTTTTTCTTCTCATCTCCATTTGAACATATGCCACATTTTCAAAACTTTTTTCTTTA
Source organism: Protopterus annectens (assembly GCF_019279795.1). Lineage (NCBI taxonomy): Eukaryota > Metazoa > Chordata > Ceratodontiformes > Protopteridae > Protopterus > Protopterus annectens. Next base: position 1,830,882,138 of record NC_056741.1, read on the forward strand.
ATGAAAGCACTCAAACAAAAAACTAAGTTCATTTTCTAAGTGCCCCATCCTCTAGTAACTTAGGACTAATACACAAAACTATGTACATTCTTAACAAATGAAGTTTAACCCCCACCATAGGAACAACTGCCTCAAATCAACAACTGCACCCATAAGCATAATCTAATCCAAAATTAAGGTTACCCATGCTAAAGTGCATGTTCCCACTTACAGAGATTGCTGCCTGTTTTTTCCTTATCTCTATTCCCCACCTTGATGTGAAAAACACCTTGCATGCTTTTGGAAAACATAATCTTTTGGCCTTAAGAAAAAGTGCTCTGGCTACCTTTAAGTAAAACTAATGTTTGCACGCTGCTGTTAAATGCATTAAAGTATTAAGGTTGCTGGTAAGGCTCATAGAAAACAGTTCCAAACTAAGAAATAAATCCATGGAGCTGAATAGAAACCACTGAACTTTTTAATAATTGAGCGCTTTCATCAGGCATTTGCCCCAAGACTTCATCAGAATAATTGAAATTAATTAAACATCTTCATTAAATACAAAAATGCTCCTATCACATGTCAAACCTATACATCCCAAGTGGTTATAACCTAACACTGATAATTTAAAACCAAGCCTCCTATTCCAAGCATATATCTAATTACTAAATAAAACATACATAGTAGTCTGACAATATTTATAAAAAATTGTGCTAAGTAATTAACATATCAATAAATTCATGATTAAATTAGACTCATTGTAACCTGAATCATGGTGAAGACAGTAGATGTAAAAATACATTAATGCAACCAATACATTCTTATTCAATACAACTACAAATGAAAATCAGACTTAAGTTTTAAATAACTTGAAATGGATAATATATCATTTTAACCATAATTATTAGAAGCATTGCATCTCAATTGCCAGAGTAATTCCTTGTATTCAAGAAATAACTCAACAGGTCCACCCCTGGTCCCTTCGAGACATACTTGTTCCAAAACAGAAAATTTGAAAGTATGCTGTGGATACTCTATATATGTCTAGCCAGAGCATTCTTTATATTAGCCCTCCTAATATCATACATATGCTGATAAATACGCTTATGTAACATATTAATAGTTTTGCCAATATGCAATTGTTCACACACTTGGCAAATTGCAATATAGACAAGGCCTTTAGTCTGGCAATTATATTTCCTAGCCAAAAAAATTGGCATCCCCAAAATACATAAATGTATGGAAGATCCTCCCTTTAGACCAATTGTTGATGCGAATTATAGATCATAATTTGAAGCATCTTCTGGGACAACAGACCCAAATACTTAAAGATTCATGGGATTGTCTCAAAAAAGTTAACAATGATATGTTTAGTGAGAATTTAATAATGGTGACCATGGATATCAAAGACTTATTTACAACTATTCCCCATGACCAGGGCATTGACATGTTTTATGAGCATTTATGTACCTTTTCTTTTGAAAGTCATTCTAGATTACTCATGTATAGGACCCTAATGGAGGTAATCCTACAGAATAATGTTATACTATTTGAGAATCAGTTATTCAAACAAAAGACAGGTGTTGCAATGGGGGTGGCATGTGCCCCCCTGTTTGCTAACATCATATTGACACAGTGGGAACTGAATACAGTGTTTAAACATGAACTTTTTAAATACTGCAAATTTTATGGAAGGTTCCTAGATGATGTACTAATTTTTTGGGATGGGTCAGAAGAACAACTTCATCAATTTTTTGAGTTTATGAATTCTAGTACTGGGTTCCTCACATTCACTATGGAATTTAATTTTGAAACTATTAATTATTTGGATATTACTTTAAACAAGGACATGGTAAATAAAAATGTACTTCTACTTTATTTAGGAAACCTACTTATTCTAACAACCTGTTGCACTATGACAGTTGTCATCCTGCACATCAGAAAAAGTCTCTAGTGAAAGGACAGGGTGTGAGATTATCAAGGATGATATCTGATAATGTGCTTTTCCTACAAGAAGTTGAGAATTTGAGGACAATGTTTATTACAAGAGGATACTCTAAGACATTTATGGAACCCATTTTTGAAGAGGTTATAAGGAAAAGACACAGTGGTCAATTTTCTCCACTTTTGGGTTCCTTACCTTTTAGATTGATGGGGAACACAGTGACTTTGCTGACTGAAAATCAGGTTACTATCAGTAGTCCTTACACACGGATTCTATGGTCCTTACTTTCAACACATTATTTTACAATATTAAGGAAGTCATATACAATAATTGGATAGTATTTGTCGCAGACAACAAATGTAAAACTAGGTTGGGGGATAAACACTGTATAGTATATAAGAGAGAAAGGTGTTTCAAAAATTTACTGGAAGGTAACCACCCTGGCCAGAAAGAAGGGCATATGCGTAAATGTGGAAGGTGTGCACAGTGTCCCCTAGTATTAGAAACCAATATGGTGTATATCAGGGGATATGGAAAATTTTGTTTGGCTAGAAAATATAATTGCCAGACTAAAGGCCTTGTCTATATTGCAATTTGCCAAATGTGTGAACAATTTTATATTGGCAAAACTATTAATATGTTACATAAGCATATTTATCAGCATATGTATGATATTAGGAGGGCTAATATAAAGAATGCTCTGGCTAGACATATTATAGAGTATCCACAGCATACTTTCAAATTTTCTGTTTTGGAACAAGTATGTCTCGAAGGGACCAGGGGTGGACCTGTTGAGTTATTTCTTGAATACAAGGAATTACTCTGGCAATTGAGATGCAATGCTACTAATAATTATGGTTTAAATGATATATTATCCATTTCAAATTATTTAAAACTTAAGTCTGATTTTCATTTGTAGTTGTATTGAATACGAATGTACTGGTTGCATTAATGTGTTTTTACATCTACTGTCTTCACCATGATTCAGGTTACAATGAGTCTAATTTAATCATGAATTTATTGAAATGTTAATTACTTGGCACAATTTTTTATAAATATTGTCAGACTACTATGTATGTTTTATTTAGTAATTAAATACTGAGAGGCAATAAAAAGCACTCCCCTAGTTATTAGTTCCTATAGAACAAAATAAAGTACATTTTTAACATAGTTATAAATTTCTTTAATTCATATATTTTATTTTATTTTATTTTTATTTTTATTTTACATTTGTTAACCGGGATAATCCGACTGGATATATGTCCATTTTCAGCAGAGGCCCGGGGAGAAAAGCTCCCAAAGTAAAAAAAAAATCATTACATATCTCAAAAACTTCATTACATGTCACATATCTCGAACAGCGTAATGGAATATTTGGTGAAGAAACATTTAGACAGTAATAGTATATTTACAAAAGAATATCAAGACAATCCATACACATAACATCTATACAAAATCTAGAGAAAGAGTTAGCCAGGCTTGATACAGTAGCAAGTCCGATTTGACCCCAGGTGTAGTTTGAGTTTAGCTTTGAACTGACCTAGAGAAGAGAGTGACGTAATCTCAGGAGGTAGTAGGTTCCATTTTCTGCCTGCAGAGTTAGTAAAGAGAGAGTCACCGGCTAAGTTATTAGATTTACAAGTCTGGATAAGGAGTCTACTGGAAGAATGCAGTGATCTAAGGTTGTTATAAATAGTAACCAGGTTTTTGAGTGCAGGGGTGTTTTCAGGATTGTATAAAATTTTGTGTGTCATAACTAGTTGGTTATACAGTATTAGACTAGGTAGTTGGAGCCATTCAAGCCGAGATAGTTAATGCAGTGATGTGTCCTGAAAGGAAATCCAGTAGCAAACCTGGTGATGTGATGTGATTGAAACAGATTGTGATTTTATTCAGAACAGTCTTACTAGTATTGTGGAGAAGAGGGGATGCGTACAGGAGAGTAGAGAGAAGATAAGATCGAGCAATGGCAACTTTAGCTGGGGGAGTCAGAAAGCTTTTTATTCTATACAATGAACCTAGTTTTTTATTGATGGTTTTGATCAATTGATTGACATGTAGGTCAAATTTTAAATTATTATCGATGGTGACACCTAGTAGTTTTGTAGAATGGTCTGGCAAAATTATTGTGCCATCCTTTGCTTTGATTGTAAAGTTAATGCCGCTAGACCTTTGTGTTGGAAGGAATAACAGCATTTTAGTCTTTTGGGATTCAGTATCAGGCGATTTGAGAGCCAGTTTTCTATTGTGTTAAAGGTAGACTGGGTAGTTAACTGTAACTCTGTAGGAGATGTTCCTGAGCAAATTAGTGTGGAATCATCTGCATACTGGATACAGTTGACTTTAGGAATGACAGTGTTCAAGTCATTGATGAAGATAGAGAATAACAATGGGCCTAATATAGATCCTTGTGGTACACCCAGGGTATTAGGTAGCAGGGTGGAGAGTTTGGTCTGCCATAGCACGGCCTGTTTTCTACCACTTAGGTATGAATTAAACCATTGTAGGGCTTTAGGATCTAGACAAAGAGATTGTAGGGTATTGATTAATAGTTGGTGATCCACCATATCGAATGCTTTGGACAGATCCAGAAAAAGAGCTGAGGAAATAAGGTTATTATTGCGGTGGAGATTTATGGTGTTGGAGAAGACAAGTAGGGCTGAAGTAGTGCTATGGTGAGGTTTGAAGCCATGCTGGGTATCTGCCATTAGGTGGTTGTTAATTAGGTGTTGCATAAACTGTTTTTGAATACATTTTTCCATAATCTTTGCTAGAGGAGAGAGTATAGCAATAGGCCTGTAATTGGAGAGTTCTGTAGAACTGCCTCCTTTATGAAGAGGGATTACGTAGGATATTTTCCAGATATCAGGAATATTTGCTTCTGTTAGAGTGCGATTGATAAGTAGTGACACTGGGTAGGCAATGGCGTCGACTGATATTTGCAGGTATTCAGCTGGAAGTTGGTCAGCTGAGAGAGTTGTGGGTTTTAGTTTTCTGATTAAGGTGCGGATAAATGATGTAGCAACAGGTTGGAAGCTAAAAGAAGGTTTATTTATAAGGGTAGAGCTACCTGGACTATGGGAACTTAGAGGCAGTTGGTTGGCTAGGGCTTGGATAGTCTCAGTAAAGAATCTGTTAAAACTGTCAGAGACTACTTCTGGTGGTTTATTGATATAGGCATCTGGGACAGGGGTAGTAGAGTGACCAGGGTGGCGAAGATTATTTAACCCTGCCCAGAACTTTTGAGGGTGATTTTGATTTTCTATTTGTAGCCTGTGGTAGTATTGTTTTTTGTCAAGTAGTATGTGTTTTTTAGTTTCATTCCTAAGTTGTCTGTATTTAATTTGATCATGCGGAAGTTTAGTAGTTCCCCATAAAGCCCAAGCTTTATTTCTGAGATTAATTTTAAGCCTGGTCTCTTTTGAAAGCCAAGGAGCAACTACTGCCTTGGTTTTCTTTGCGCGAGTAGGGGCATGAAAGTTAAGAATCTCAAGGAATTTGTTGTTAAAATACAATACCGCTTCTTCTAGGGGAAGATGTTTTAGTATGGACCAATTGCACGAATTTAATTCTAGTTGGAATTTGGTTGAGTCAAATTTTTTTTTATTTCTGACCGTTCTTAGTAAGGGTAGTTTGGGATTGGTGACTTTGTGCTTAATTATGTATGTGAGATGGTGATCACTTAGACTATCAGGGAGGGTTCCAAATGTATACAGGTTAGGGTGACTATTAATAAGTACCCAATCAAGTATACTTTCTTTCTGGTTGGATTTGCCTGCCCTTGTTGGGGTGTTGATAACTTGCGTGAATGAGTGCAGGTTAATATGGGTGGTAGGGGATTCTAAAGAACAGGAGGTCCAGTCTATGTTAAAGTCTCCGAGAAGTAAGGTTTCTTGGGGGTAATGGCTAGATATCCAGTGGAGGGTATCTTCAAGTGTAGCTATATTATTACCTGGGGGAATGTACATACAGATTATATAAATGCTTTTACTGTGGTTAAGTTGCAGTTTGGTGGCTAGAATTTCTAAGTTATTAATCTGAGGTGGTTGTAAGACATCCAGAGATACAGTCAACTCAGATTTGTAAAGTATGGCTACCCCACCCCCTTTTCTGGAAGTACGGTCCAGCCTATGTATATTATACCCAGGGAGTAGTATTTCATTATCAGTAGTGCTAGGTTTTAGCCATGTCTCAGATAGGCATAAGATCTCAGGAGATAGATCAACAATGAGTGCATGAAGTTCATGCACCTTATTGTTGATGCTTCTGATGTTGAGATGACAAGTTAGGAGAGAATTGGATGGCCGGGAAATTATCGGGTTGAGGCTTAGGTTTGTGGTAGAGGGAGAGTACATGTCTAAGTTGTTAGGGCCGGGGTTGGGGTGTATATCCCCATCAAGTAATAGACTAAGTCTAAGCTTGGAGGCAAGTTTCAGGAATTTCTCTACAATCTTATAGTAGTGTTTGAGTTTAGGACTAATTTTCCTGGTGTAGGTGTGAGGGGATTGAGAGCATGATGTTATATGCACCCAATTACTATGGATGTGATAAAAGTTTGGATGTTTGGCTTCTGGAGTATTTGTGTGAGCCTTAGAGGCTGGGAATCCTAATAGAGGTTGGGTTACATATAATGTTAGGAGGTATGGGGCCAATAGGGTAGGTAGTAGAATAGAGTACCACATCATACCTAATGTGAGTGATGAACTATCTACCTTCAAGCGAACTAGCAGATATTGGAGTGAGGGAAATTATAATTAAGGAGAGAGAAGGAAACAGCTGTGAGTAATTTGAGATACCAGAAGGTGATTGGAGCTAGTACATGTGGGTGTGGCTTAATGGCAATAAATTTAGAGGTAGTAGGGGCGGGTGGAATTTGGGGGCAGGGAGGGGAGCGGAGAGAGCCCGAGCGTAGCGAGGGCGAGCAGAGCGGGGCTATGGCAATCCTCAGTTAATACCACATTAGCTTTAGTTAATACCTCAGTTAGCTAGGTAAGTAAATTAACGTAAATACCAGGAGTTTACATATACTATTTTGGGACCATAGACCCTAGTCAGCAGCTTCCGTAAGTTAGTATGCAATAATGTGTAACCACCTTGGCTCTTCGGAGAAAGCTGCTTGCTTTACTTATATTTTTCACCAGAGTGTAGTAAATTCTGTCCTTGGACTAGGTGCTTAGGGGGACTGCGTCTCAGTGGAGCTAACTAAGAAGTGGAAATAATACCAGGTAGAAGGTAGGGAAGGAAGTTAGGGAAAGAGGCACAGTTAAAGGTCAGTAGCTAAAATGATACCATCACTGATAAGGAAAATCATTATAGTACCCTTACAAACCAACCGACAAGAGAGCAGTGCAATTGTATTTATACAAATGTATTTATACATTTATATTTATATATTATATATTTTCATGACATTATTTATTGCATTATATTTCATACACACTGTATTTATTTACTTATTTTCCTTAGGTGTTAAATCAGAGGTTATTGTGCTATTTTTACATGTATTGATGCATATTCAGTTAATTACATTCATTTAATATGTTGTCATTTCCTGTTGGTTTTATATAAAATGAAGTATTTATTTTCTATGTTTTATCTGATGAGGTCTTGACCTTCTAAATGAAAGTGCTTATCTTTTGTGTATTTTATGGATTATCTATGTTTTGCCTACTGGATTTATTAAAGGTTCATTCTGCTTTACATTACTTGAGCCTGGTCTCATACTGTAAGTGAACAAGTGAGTGGGACAAATCCAGCTTCTTCATCTGGACTTCTTGTTTTTTGATCTGGTTTGTTCACTTCATTTTCTGGTTTGAAATGGCCAGTGAAGAAAGCAGGGATTCATCTGCCCCATTTCTTACACAGAACTCGGATTTGGAGACTTTACAACAGGCTGTCTTGAATTTAAGTTTAGTTGTCCAGGGTTTATCGCGCAAAGGGAATGCTTTGCTTAGCACACCCCTTCTGATGTCAGACCGCACTTCAACTCTTCCTGTGTGGCGGAAATGCTGTCTACTAATCTACGAAACATTTTAAATGATTCTAAGTTGGAAAACAATGCACAGCGACCTCCTGGTGGTAATTTTTCTACTTCTATACATGGAATTGACTGTTCTAATTTGTCCATTCCTTGTGGCCAACGGACTTTTCAACCAGCAGAGGATTCTTTAGTGGTGGCTTCAGTTTCATCTTTGCAGGACTGGCTTTCTGAAATGATTACATTCGGGGAAACCAATGGACTTAGGATAGACAATGGTAATAATGATTTACCATTATTATTTGAACAGTTTGATTATAAATTTAAAATTAAGCGTTTACAACTTGACAATGCTTATTTTATAGAATGTTTAACAGAAAATATTGTACCAAAAGGTTTAAGAATGTGGCATTACCCTAGTAACCTGCAATTTGAATCTGTTTTGTTTAAAGAGCTTACCGCTTTGTTTGATCAACATGGAGTTGAATATATGCATTTAATTATAAAACATAATGATGTATTAATTAATGAATTAATCGCTTCTGTTACCGAATTAGATAAGACTATTTGTGGACAGTTGCACTATAGTAACTTCAAATATGAGCATTTGTGTATTTCCCAAGAGTATGGACCAGCTTGCTAATTCAATTAAAGCTAGAAAGCTGAAAAAGCTAATTAGGGATAAAAATGAGTATGGAAAAGGACTTGCATATCTCAGGCCTCCACCCTCTCAGGAATGGGGTAATAAATTCACAAACTATAATGTGAATTCCTCAAATTGTGAAACCAAAACAGTTAAAAAACAGAAAAACGGCAGCAGCAGAACCACAGCAACACTGTTTTTATTGTAGATAAAGTAAGCGCTTTCGTCGGTGTACTCCACCAACTTCATCAGACAAATGACATAATATGTAGTTGCAGTTTAAATACTTTCAAACTGCCATATCAATTACACAATTAAAACCATTTTTTTTAAATTAAAGAGATATTCCCAGAAAAAGCATTTTGTAACACAGAACGCCAAAATGGGAATAAAAAACTACATTACTAGTACTGTAACATAGTTAAATATAAATGAGTTCTTTACATTAGCAGAACATTGCAAAGTCATTATCATAAATAGAAACAGAAAAAAATATATATATATGGTTAAAAACAGAAAAATATATGGTTAAAACCAGTCGACCAGTATGACAACAGTTTTACCTAGTCAAAGTTTTTGTCACTTCTCTGTATACCTATTTGTGTCCTAACATTCTTCTTCCAAAATCTTTGATGTGAACCAACACCAAAAACCATATATCTGGCACTAATCCACTATGTTTATGTTTCAATGAATTAAGCTGGAAGTTTATAGGCGTTGTTAGAGCCCAAGCCCAATACTTTAAGAAGACTTACGCCATATATTGTGATTCTAATAATGCACCAGAAAATACATTAAAAATTACAAAGTGTATAATGTAAATTGTGCTATGAATGTAGTTGTGTTAATAATGTTATTAAATTAAACAAGCCATAATTAGAATAGCCTTATCTATTTACAGCCTTAAGTTTGAGAAGGCATTTAATAGAAATGTAATCATTAAGCCCTGGGGGCACACGAGCCGAGGTACATACCTGCCATTTCAATTCACATTCCTCCAGTCTGAGTTCCCAAGGCCCACCCCTAATATTGTGTTCTACCTGTTGTAGTACCATAAACTGAAATTGATGGTTGGGGTGTTCTATGATGTGTCTCGCCAAGGCGTTGGTAGTGTTGTTCTTCCCAATACAGTAGGTATGTTCATATACCCTTTGTTTGATTTTTCTCTCCGTTTTCCCAATATAGTATGCATCACAGGAGACACAAGTTGCTGCATAGACCACGCCTTGGGATTCACAATTAAACCTACCCCTATATGATATTCTTTATCACTTAGTCTAACCTTATTTGTGGTTCTAATGAATCTGCATTGTGGGCATCTGTCGCATTTCGCCATATCCGTACCTCTTTTATTTATCTTATTTCTCTCCACTAGGGTTTTTAACTTAGGGCCCCTTTGAAAGGTCATGAGAGGTAGTTGTCCCAGTTTGGTAAGACTGGTATCCTCATTGATAAGGGACCAGTTTTTGTTAAGTATGTCCCTAATATGTGTGGCATCTAGGGAAAATGTTGTAATGAACCTGCTAGTTGTGCTGTCATTAGTGTGATCCCTATTCACTATACCATTAACTGCCCATTCAGTATGCTCCTGCTCATACCCTTTACAAACAATTGGGCGGAAGTGACCTACCACTCTTTTCCTGTCAACTTCCTCAAAGATGTTATTGAGGAACCCCAATGGGTAACCTCTTTTCAAAAACATAGACTTCAGTAATATACATTCATCTATAAATTCGCCATAGCAGGAGATCATTCTAGCAGCCCTAACCACTTGCCCTTTCACAATTGCCTTTTTCTGATGTAGTGGGTGGCTGCTGGTAAAATGTAGAAAGGCATTAGAATAAGTGGGCTTCCGGTAGATAGTTGTTCTATATCTTTGGTTCAAACTATCCTTACTTAGAAGTACATCCAAGTAGTTGATATCCTTATGTCCTATCTGATAAGTGAAATCCAAAAATGTAATGAAAGTTTTGATGTTATAAATAACGGTCTCAATAAGCTCAACTTCCCCTTTCCAGATGAAACACATATCATCTTGGTACCTTGTGTACCAAATGACATTCTCCTTGTAAAGCACATCATTAAATAAATAATGCCTCTCCCAAAAAGCCATTACACAATTGGCAAAACTACTGCTACAAGGGGACCCCATGGTAATCCCTGTCTTCTGTAGATAGATGGTTTCATTAAACCACAAGAAGTTGTTAGTCAGTACTAACTCCAACAAGGTTTCAATGGTGTTTATATCACTACTAGCCATGCCTTTAAGATATGGGAATTCTCTGACCCATTCAATACCTAGTGTCTGTGGGATAACTGTATATATAGATCTTTTATGTCCACTGTGAGAAAGGTAGACCATACCCTACCATCCTGTCATGTTGTGACTAACACCCTGGGTGATTTTAATGTTTATAACTTTTCTAACATTAAAATTAATACAGAACATTGTGATCTGTTTGCAAAAGGTTTTACCTTTGTACCTCCACAATCTATGCATATTTCTAATATGTTAATGGACTTGAGATTGTACACACGTAAATTAAACTTAAAAATTATTTTTAGAAATTCCTTTTCTGAATCTTTTTTTAACCCTCTGGCTATCTCTAGTACTTATAAACCTCCACTTCACCCCATTATCCAATTATTTGAAAGTATTTGTGAATTGGATATACGTAATTCTAATTTAAGAGGTCGAAATGTTAATGAAAGTGTTCTTAGTGAGAATAAAATTATTAATGAAATTAAGAATTTTTTATACAAGATTAGAATTATGAAACCTGATAAAGGGGGTGGGGTGGTTTTAATGAACTGTGAAGACTATAACAGGAAAATTTTGTTTATACTAGAGGGTAAGGCCTATATAAAATCTTCTTTAAATGAATTAAATGGATCATATACTAAAATAAGAAATGAACTCCAAGAGCTATTGATTGCAGGATCTATATCTATAGATACTCTTAATTATGTATCTGTTTCCTACCCTAGGTTATCTGTTATGTTTGGACTACGAAAGTTGCATAAGAACCTAAGACAACCACCTATGTGCCCAATAGTTGACTCAAAGGGCTCCATCACCCACCCTTTGGCTAAATATTTAGACACTAAGTTAAAGGAATTTATGTACAATGAAACATATTTATGTAGAGATTCATGTTTTGTTTTTTAGAAACAATTGATAAGATACCTTTTAAAGCTACATACATTCTTATAACTTTTGATATTAAGGACCTATATTCTGTAATACCCCATGATATAGGGTTAGAATGGTTTACAGAGTTGCTTTATGAGAAATGTATTGCGCATTTTGATGTTTTAGTTTATACACAATTTATGGACATGGTCCTTAAAAATTTATATTATTTAATCAAGAAATATATTTACAACAAGAGGGAGTTGCTATGGGTTCTGCATGTGGTAGTCTATACACCAATATTATGGTCATGCAATGGGAGAAGACATTTTTATTTCCTTCTTGTTACTTTAAATATATGAGGTTCTATACTAGGTTCTTGGATGACATGTTTATTTTATGGGATGGACCTAATCAAGTTATTAATGATTTTGCAACTTACATTTATTTTTTATTTTATTTTATTTTACATTTGTTGATTGGGATAGTCCGACTGGATATATGTCCATTTTCAGTGGAGGCCCGGGGAGAAAAGCTCTAAGACATTACTAAAAACTTATAAAGTGATTACAAGCTAAGCAATATACAAGTCATTGATAGTTATACAAAACAGATACAAAAAAACTGTTTAGGGTGCTTTTATATATCTATATATATATATATATATATATATATATATATATATATATATATATATATATATATAATATATGTATATATATATATTATATATATATAAACACATATATACATATATATATATATATATATATATATATATATATATATATACATATACATACATATATATATATATATATATATATATATATATATATATATATATATATATATATATATACACATACATATACATACACATATATACATAAATACATACATATACACACATGTCTATTAGCCTACTGGTACCATAGGAAGTGTATTTCTTCAGTAGATTAATAGAGAGAAAAAACAAAGCAACAGCGAGAGGTATAATAGCCAACAGAGGTGGTCATGGATGAGGTGAATATGGTCAGTCAAGATTACTGCAAGGGCATAACCATTGTGAGCTTAGGAGGATTCTTAGTTGCTTTACATTGAATCCACTACCAATTTTCTAAAGTTTACACACACCAGCAACCTCAACATGATTTCTTTCTTGGATATTTTTTTGTCAATGGATTACCACAATGAGAAGTTTGTATCAAAAATGTTTAGAAAGGATACGTATTCTAATTCTTTATTGCATTTCTGTAGCACTCATCCTTTAAAACAAAAGAAGGCCATTGTAAAAGGTCAATTTGTGCGTGCAGCATGTATGGTTTCTGTTAAGGATGAATTTTAAATGAATGTGATAAATTAAAACACATGTTCTTGAAGAGAGGTTATCCTTTTAAATTTATCACCAAAATCATGATTGAAGTAGTTAATAAGAGGGAGAGAGGTTTTACCATCCCCTATTATCAAGTGATTTTATTGATAATGTTTTTACTATCAATAATACTGATATTAACAGTAATGAAGACAGTAAGGATTTTAAAACTTATTTTATTACTGTTTTTATGCAAGACAGTTTTATATTGAGGGCTATTTTAGTTAAATAATTGGTCCATCCTTAGGCATGAGAAGAACATTAGATCTTTGATAGGCTCACAACCTACTATAGTTTACAGAAAATGAAAAAACTTGAAAAACATCTTTGAAACTAAAAATGTCTACCTCAACCGTAAAGTTGGTTACATGACTAAATGTAAGCATATAAAGAGGGTAACTCATTTTTTGTTAATAATATGGAAATTAGGCTCCATTATAAATATAATTGTTGTTCCGAGACAGTCATATATTGTGCCATGTGTACTATCTGTTCCTGTTACTATATTGGTAAAACAGACCGTAAGCCAAGGAACCGCATATATGAGCACCTATGTGAGATAAAAAATAAAAAAAAGACACTAACGCCTTAAGCAAACACATTATGGAGAATGCTAATCATAAATTCCAAGTTTTTTATCATAGGCAGTATTAACACAGATTTAACAGAAGGGGCTTGGCCATTACTGTTAGAAAAAAGGGAGCTATACTGGCAGGTGCGGCTAGATGCAGGCAACTGGCCAGGTTTGAATGAAAATATCTCCATCTGCTCCATAATTAAATTAAAAGCTATTGAGAGGTAATAAAAAGCCCTCCCCTAGTTATTAGTTCCTGTAGAACAAAATAAAGTACATTTTTAACATATTTATACATTTCTTTAATTAATATATTTATACATTTATATTTATATATTATATATTTTTCATGACATTAATTATTGTATTATATTTCATACACACTGTATTTATTTACATATTTTTCCTTAGGTGTTAAAACAGGGGTTCTTATGCTATTTTTATTTGTATTGATGCATATTCAGTTAATTGTATGCATTTAATATGTTGTCATTTCCTTTTGGTTTTATATAAAAGGAAGTATTTATTTTCTATGTTTTATCTGATGAAGTCTTGACCTTCTAGATGAAAGCGCTTATCTTTTGTGTAGTTTATGGATTATCTATGTGTTGCCTGTTGGATTTATTAAAGGTTCATTCTGCTTTACATTACTTGAGCCTGGTCTCATACTGTAAGTGAATGAGTGAGTGGGACAAATCCAGCTTCTTCATCTGGACTTCTTGTTTTTTGGTCTGGTTTGTTCACTTCCTTAAATGAAAAAGAAACAAGATAATATCTTAGCAGATCAAGAAACCTAGCATTTTTTCATGGCTTTAATTATTTTGTCTTATTTTTCAAGCACAGTCATTTACAAAAACATGTTTATTGCTTAAGCTATGGACATTAATTTAGACATCCACCCTTGTAAAAACAAAGGAAATTACTAACTTAATTCTACATACAATAACAGCAATACATTTTCAAACCTCACCTCTACTCCAGCAGGCCAAAAGCACAGCACTATATTAACTTAAACTTACTTCTGTCCAGCTTTTCTTCTCTTGTTATGCTGTAAAGCCTATTATTTCTTACAACTAAAAGTAGACTTGTACTTTAATATCTTTAACACATACAATAGACACTTAAATACTTCCCCACATTTAAAATACCAGTGGCTGCAGACTGTATAAAACTGCTTTGCAATATAACATACAGTTTATTTCATAAACTGTTTTATATGAATACTGATAAGAACAAAAATTGTTTACCTACAGTTTTTCCCTTTAACATCCTTCTACACATTAACGGCATAATGTGGGTGTATGCTTTTTCAGTAAACCCACAAGTTTAATGAGTCAACATAAGTCCAGTCTTTTCTCAGCCACATTCTGTTGCAAAAACATATTTCACAAATGAGATTGATGCTTTATAGGCTCTTATTTATTCATTAATTTTAGTGTTACTCATCTTGTTCCAGTCTCCATCTCCTAACAACAGACTTTGGTTCATGCACAAGATAATCCTGATTCTTCTGTTCAACTCCTGTGTTTTTTCTGTCTCTCAAGCATTTTCCTTTGGAACATTGGTAAAGGTTTCACTGGCAAAGTCTCTATATAAGCTTTATTGTTAGAATAGTGAGAAACAAGAGTCCCCTTCTGCTTGCTGGCTCACTTTTTGTTGGATAAACTTTTTTATTTCCTCTTTAGCTTGTTCTGCATCAAAAATGTATTTGATCCTCCAGGAAAAAATACTCTGAAGACAGATGGATACAACAGCTTGAATCTCACTTCTGCCTCTTGACATTTCCTGATTGCAGAGAAAAGTTGCTTCTCTTCGCCCTGGTATATAGTGAATAATAATTTTCTGGAAACACTCTGCTGTCTCTAATTTTTAATACATTTCCTTTCTGTCACGGTTTTGTCCACATCAACTCTTTCTGGTGTCATGATTGCATATTTATTACTTTATGTTTTGGATGTTTTTCATGGCCTGATTTGGAGCCCTTTCAATTAACCAGTCCTGCTATGGAATACCAGTATAGTTGCTTATTTGTGCTTTCATAAAATTACTAAGTCTGTACTTTCCAGTTTCTCTGGTACAGCAGACAATCTCAGGTTTTCACTGATTTCCCTGTTTTCTAACTCTTGTTATTTTTTTGAAACAGCACTTCTTGAGAAGCCTCATACTCAGTCAGCCTTCTATTCATTTTCTTCATTTCAGCCTCTGATTTTTGCAGTTTTATTGGTTAACACTTCAATTTTTCCAGCCCTTTGTCATTTGAGTTGATATATTTCTTTAGTGCTTCATTTATTTTAATCTTCTCTGAGTACATTTGATTTATTTTTTTCTTTAAATTTTTGGGCGCCATCTATTGAACTGAAATTTGAACTGCTTTTTGCTGAATAGCTGTAGGAGTCTTCCCAGACAGTGCTTTTTCTTCACCTTTTCTGGTTGATTTCTTTCAGGTTTTCTAAATTTCTTCTGTGCTAGTAACCAGGCAGTGTACTTACTAGCCAGTAACTGAGATTTATCTAAGCTTTAAAGTTCACTGGTCTGTTTTGCTCAGTTTCTGTTTTTACACTGGGAGAGATGAAATTATGTTGTTGATCTGTGTGCAGCCATCTTGGAAGTTCAAGGAAATTATTATTTGGAGTTGGGACACAAGAGCTGATTACATTATAAGTTTAATGGCACTGTCTTGAAAAAAGTTACTAGAAAATGAAAGTCAGAATCTTAAATCAACTGTAATTGAAGTAATGGATATTGAAAATGAGATAAAAGAACTAGAAATGGGATCTTTAGAAAAAGGAAGGAGAAAGTTACATGGAAATAAATGAAATTTATGGAACAATGCACAAAGAATAATCAGAAGGAGGAGTGATGTTTATAGGAGTTCAAGAATTATGCAATGTATGTACAAAGTTGGGTCATCTACAGACCCATGAGTCTCACTAGTTTTATATGTAAAGCCATGGAAAGAATTATCATGGAAATGATCAGTAGTAATATAGTAAACCTCTAGACACTGAACTCAACCCAGTTTAGTTTCATCAAGGGTAGATCATGCCTTTCCAACCTGGTGGACTTCTTTGAGAAGGTCACCAAAGCAATAAATGAAGGCAAAATGCTTCACCCTGCCTTCCATGACCTGGCCAAGGCATTTAACACAACCCCACTTGGGCATTGTTGACAAACTCAAGAGGTTAGGTGCAAACTAGTATGTCACCCCTTTAGATAGCCAACTGACTCACAGACAGGACCCAGGAAGTTAGAATTGGGGAGTCCACCTCTACAAAGAGGCCAGTCACAAGTGGACTCCCTCAGGGATCAGTCCTTGGACCGTTCCTTTTTGGCATTTACTTCTCTGAAGTCAAGGCCAATGTCAGTGGTCTCTAGCTGACTAAATTTTTAGATGATTGCAAATAAGGCACTGTCACTGAATCCCACACTGACACAAATGTTCTCCAGGAGGAGCTGACACAGACAAACAACTGGTGTCAGAGCCATGGACTAAAACTAAATGCCAAGAAATGCATAATCATATCTTTCGGTAAGTCATCCACACCTGGTAATTATCATATTGACAATGCACCCCTTAGAGTTGATCCAGTAGTCAGGGACTTAGGGGCACACATAGACAGTAATCTAGCCTTTGACCATCACTTGTCTACAGCAGTGTGGAAATCATTCTATGTTGTGCAGCTTATAAACAAAGGTATGGCATCCAAGTCCAAGGAAGTCATTGTTCCACTGTATTCTGCATTCATCAGACCTATCATTGAGTACAATGGCCCCTTTGTCATGTACCTAACCAGGCATATCCAACAATTGGAAAGTCCACAGATGTTCCTCACTGGAAGAATACAGGGCTTAAGTAAAATGTCCTATGCAGACCACCTCAAGGCTCTGTCCCTGTATTCTGTCTCCTACAGGCTTTGAGGGGAGATATATGCCTGACATACAGGGCATTGTCAGATCCCGCTCTGATGGACCTCCTGCATCCGCAAATCAAACAGCACCAGAATCACCCATTCTAAAGACTTAAACCTTGCCTGTGATATAAATAGGATCTGCTGGAGCGACAGGTATGTATCCCAGAGACTACCCCTTTTCTGGAACAGGTTCCCCATCCATGTGAAGCAGAGTTCCTCCCTTACTCACTTCAAGTACAACCTGGACAATTGGATGGGGAACAGGAAATTCATCCCTGGTTTGGCACTTATGTTTGTAATGGACAAAGGCAGCCTGTAATTGGTTCATCTCCCAGGCTCTAGCTTGTAAATGTTTCATCCCCCAAACCCTTGCTTACACTTATCAAGAATATCACAGTTTGTCAGAGATTTGGGATGCATGGTTAGGCTTAAAAAGGCCCTTGTGTTCATTTGCCTAGTAAACACCTATGAACTTATGATGGATTGAAAAATTGTTAAAAAGATAACAAGCATATTTGTAATGTATAATGCATGAATATGAAAAATGCTTTCTTTTTTCTGTTAACAGCTGTGTGCCCATGTCTTAAGTGATAATTTAACAAAGGTGTTGCAACTCATAAAAGTGACCTAAATAAATTCAAGAGTAACCCTTCATATACTACTCATATCCCCAAAGATGCCACATTCACCTCTAATTACTTTTTAACGCCTAAATAGTTGCATTTTGAAGTCCATCTCTATCTTCTTCAAATATAGTGGGACATTTAAGAACAAATGCTGTGCTAGAATACTTGTATTGGTAAATTGTTTATGAAAAAAAAGAAATAACAAATTATTTCATAATATAAATTTCTGTTTCTCAACTTCAAAAAAGCACTGAAACAGGCTAGTGATAATCTTAAATGTACCATTAGAAATTGTAAAGTGGAGTATTAACTCAGGATGGCCACATCCACCAAGGGTAGCTCTAAATCCTTTTTCTGCTATGCTGGGAAGCTAAAAAGTAAAACCCAGCTATGATCTTCTCCAAAATAAATAGTCAACATCCTTAGCTCTAAGTTTGCCATGCACACCCACTCAGTTATTTCTTTTGTCCCACAACCTTGCTTAAAAATTACCATAGATCAAGTTCTGTTGGCCCTAGCCAAAGAGAAAGATACCACTTACATGGCCCTGGTAATGTACTTGTTTGCTTACTCATATAAATGTACTTGGCTTAGCCTCATCTTGTCATTTCTAAAGTCACTGCCACAGGTTATCTTCCTGATGTTTGGAAAAGTGGTACTATGATCCCACTGCTCAGACTTGACCCAGCAACTGAGCCAGACAATTTGAGAACCATTAATCTCAGCACTCTTATATGTACTACTTTGGACTGCATCATATTGAAGCTCATCAAAGGCATGGGAAAACTCCTGGCATTGACCCAAATCACACTGTCTTGTTATGGGCATATTGTCTCTAACTATGTAAACTAGTTTGAAAAGGTCACTAAAACTATGAGTAATGGTCATTTCTTCACTGTCTGTCTTGACCTTGCTTTAGCCTTCACAAAAGTCCCCCATGCAGGTATTATTGATAAGCTTACTAAACTTTAATGAATGTCTATGTTGTCTATTGGATAGCTAATTGGTTGGTTGACAGAACCCATGTAGTGAAAGTTGCAGGAGTTTCTTCCCAGTGTAAAAATTTTACCAGCAGTATCCTGCAGGGTCCGTTACTGGGCCCTCTTATTTTTAGCATCTACTTCTCTTATAGCTGGTGCAATGTTCTAGGATTTATCTAATGTTACCGATGATGACTTCATTCTAGGTGCAGTTGTCATCTCACCTTCCGACACACTGTTAGTTCAGCAAGGGTTTGACTGTAACAGCTTTTTGTGTACTAATGATGGTCTATTAAATCACAACTATAACAGTGACACAGGTACACATACATTAATATAAAAGATGACAAACCATAGTAGCATTTGTTCTTGTACTATACACATATAAATCCATTCTAACAATTATCATTTACTCTAACATTACATAAGTCGTATAGTTCCTTCCTCCCATTAAACTGTATTACTCTTGAACAGTATTCTGTATGTATTGTTCCACAGATTCCATTTATTTTATGTAATTTGCACTTTCCTTTTTCTAAAGCATCCACCTCCTGTTCTTTTATCTCTTTTACAATATTAGGTATTTTAGTTTTGATTTCCATGTTCTAGTAATTACTTGTCTGATGTTGTCATTTTCATTCTTTCCTCAATTGAAGGGTCTTGGAGCGACCTCTTTTACTAGATTCACGGGTCAGACTCTCAAGCATCTTCCTTACCCATAATGTCCCACTAACCTAATTTACCTCAGATCTCGTTTGCCGCCATATTGCTCAGATGCAGATTGCTTATTCTCGAGCTTTTGGGTGTTTTTTCAATATTTAAAGGTTGTAAGTTTTCTTCTTTTGGATTACTTTTAATTTTTTCACCTCCCCCCGTTACCTTCTGTCTAGTTTTTGGGTTCTGTCGGCCAGGGAGTTCTTTTTTGTACCCTTTTGTAGTTTGGGTACTCTACTGAGTCCAAACCAAATGCTATGCACGTGGGGGATGCAGGGCCTAACCAAACCATGAAGAAACAAAAATGGCCAGCAAAGTTTAGCAGTCGAATATGCAGCCAAAAACAAGATAGTGAACGATTAGACTTTTATTACAAATAAAAAACAGACCGGTTTCGGCAAAATGATGCCTTCTTCAGTGTTGAGCAAACAATCAAAATAGACACAATAAAAAATGCAAATTTATACAGAGTGCTAACCAATAAGCACATGAATGTGCTGTTGAAACTCATGAATAATACATGATGTATTGTGAACTGGCTAACACTATACCTGAGACCATGGCTAATATTTGTGTTACACCTGAAACAGATAGTTCCAAAGACATCACAAAAACAAAATCATAATAGACTATGGAACCATAATGGCTATAATTATACATAATAAAATATGTACATCCATAGTCATGATTATATTAAATATAAAAATATATGTAAATGAAAGAAAAGATACTGTAAGGGGCCCATTTCAAAAACAAACATAGTGAATAGCTCTAGCTACTCCTTGTAATATATATATATATATATATATATATATATATATATATATATATATATATATATATATATATATATGTATATATATAAAGAATGTGCATTAAATGATTCAGAAAATATTATACCTGATATAGTTGGTAAATAAAGTGGGAGTCTATACATCCTTCTCCATTGACTGAGTGCATTGAGACCAGGTGGAAAAAGTCCGCCCAAAGTGATTATCCAGTATTTTTCTTTGTGGTTGAGGATACCATGCCACCCTTGTGGGTTGCTGCGATCACCCACTATTTGGTCAATAATCATAAACATGAACTGTGCTTGAAGATGTTTTAAAACATGTCGATATAAAAGCATTAGTCTCCCTTTTGTTTTTAATGTCACTTTGATGTTCATTTATTCGTGACCTGAGTGGCCTAGAAGTCTGACCAACATAGAATGCCCCACAGTGACATGATGCCAGGTAAACAACCCAATCACTGCTACAGTTCCCAAAGATTTTGCAGTCGAAGACCTTACTAGTGTTGCGACTTGAAAAGCTCTGAGACTTGGTAATCTGTTTACAAGACCCACAGTGGCCACATGGATGTGTACCCAATAGTTCATGTCCCATTATAGTGAGCTGTTTATGAATTGCTCCACCACTACCAATATGTTTGTAATGAGATAGATGGGACCCCAATGTTTTGCCTTTTCTATATGAGAATTGACATTCCTCTCCCAGAAAAGATCTGAGTTGTTCATTGGCTAATAGGATATTCCAATGTCTGTTTATGATATCCCTAATCATGTAATAGTTCCTACCATATGTTGTGATAAATCTGATGGTGGGTGATCTGGAATCACCAGAAGAAGTCTTATAATCTAGCAGTCTGTTCCTATTATCTGAGAGGATCGTGTCCATGCTGTGTTGATATCTGCAAAGTTATACCCCCTACTGGCAAATCTGCGACATAAGTCAAGACTAGCAATGTCATAATCTGATTTGGTAGAGCTAAGGCGTTTCATGCGCATAAATTGTGAAACCGGGATGTTTCTGATGGTATGACGTGGGTGCATGCTTGATGCATGTAATAGAGTATTATATTGGGGGTATTTGCGAAACACTCTGGTAGCCATGGTATGGTCATGATTTCTTGAAATAGTTACATCCAAGACATTTATAGTCTGCATATCAAAGGTAATAGAAAATTCAATTCCCCAGATGTTGCCATTGAGATATTCTACAAATTCATGCAAATATCCCACATCCGCACGCCATGCCATCCAACAGTCATCCAGGTACCTACGCCGGGTCTACTTTAAAAGACCGAACCGACGATTCCCCGACACGTGAAAAACGAAGACCAAATGACCGACAGGTAAGTTTACCAACAGGGTGATTTGCCGACAGCGGAAAGACCGACAAGGGTAATGTGCGATCGCGACTCGGTAAGTGTGCGACAGTGACGGCGTTAGGAGCAGTGAGGTACCTGTGCGATATTGTGGGATTTCGGGTTAGGCTGTGGGAAAGGTGAGTGTGTGTTAGTGTCGGAGTTAGGGTTCGTGTA
The DNA here is from genome assembly GCF_019279795.1 of Protopterus annectens. Lineage (NCBI taxonomy): Eukaryota > Metazoa > Chordata > Ceratodontiformes > Protopteridae > Protopterus > Protopterus annectens. Next base: position 1,830,904,317 of record NC_056741.1, read on the forward strand.
AGGTAAGTGTGTGATAGTGAGGGACTGTAGTTTAGGGACGGGTTAAGTGAGTTAGGTTTAGGGTGCAGGTAGGTGAAGTGTGCAATAGTGTCGGAGCTTGGGCTAGGGGTGGGTTAAGTGAGTTAGGGTTAGGGTGCAGGTAGGTGAAGTGTGCGATAGTGTCGGACCTTGGGGTTAGGGGTGGGTTAAGTGAGTTAGGGTTAGGGTGCAGGTAGGGTGAGTGTGCGATAGTGTCGGACCTTAGGGTTAGGGTTTGGGTTAGGGCTAGTGGGTATGCTATGTAGTGTGATGTGTTGTTTACGTTCGGTGTGTCGGTGTTATGGTGTTCGGTGTTTTGCGTTGTCGGTTTTGTGTGTTGTCGGTTATCTGGCGTCTGTGATTTTTGTGTCGGCGAAGTAGCGTGTCGGTCTTTCAAAGTAGACCCCCTACAGCAGATGTCCATTTCTACCAGGTATATTATGAGATGCATCATAAATCATGCACTCTTCAAAAAATGCCATAAACAGGTCGGCATAAATGGGAGCAAAAGATGCTCTCATAGCTGTACCCTGTAGTTGCCAATAGCATTGTCCTTGAAAATAAAAAACATTTTTGTTTAGTACATGTTCCGACATGCAAATCAATAGCGTATTGAACCCGGGTGAATATAAACCAGCCCTATCCAACCAATATTTGAGGGCTTGTAAGCCAGCCCAATGTGGTATACATGCATAGGATATTGCACTACCAACTTCTGTATCCTTTCACCCTCTAGCCCTCCCTCAGGGGTCCACTCTCTATACAGTAACCCTTTGTCCCAGTATACAGATTCTCCCTTACCTTGAGAATCAGGTGCCTCACTAGCTACCTGCCTCAGACCTTGTAACGTAGGGTCTGAAAGCCGAGCCTGTCTCAACTCTCTCTTTGTAACCCTTCCCAGCTCTTCTTCCACATGAAGTCTGGTATCCCCTGACAGCGGTGCCTCCCTGTCATCCTGGGTACTACTACTTACCTCTACCTTTGCAGTCACTCTGTCCAAGAGAACATCAGTACCAGCAAGCAGCTGTGGCTCACTTTCAGTCTCACTGCTACAAAGTAGCTCCCTCCCTGAAATAACCACTTCACCAGTCCTGACTGCAAATGTGCAGTCTGTCTGGTCTCCTCCAGGCTATCAGACCCACATGGTTGTCTCCAAGCCTGACTACGTGTAACTGCATAAACACATGGTACTGCCTTATCAAAATCCTTCCCTATCAGGACATCTGCAAGATGGTAGTTTGGTACCCCTGTTGTCTCAAGACAACCTACTATTGGCATTTTATCATTTCCACTTACTGGCTCCCTCACCTTTTGTTCCCCACCTTGCCTCCATGTATATATATATGCCACATGGCCACATTGGTTGCATTCAGTACATTTAACCCTAGGTCCTGGATGTGTACCTAGTACCTGTCACCTGCTACTGGCAGATTCTGTTGGGGCTGTCTGGGCTGCCCACCATGGGTTCCCTTAGACCCATGGGCAGCACTGGGTGTCCCTTTCCTATGCAGTGATGCCCTGCTTCCTAGGTATAGGTCTCCCTTCTACCCCAACTCATCTACAGTAGAGCATTGTCTATCAGCTAACCAGATCCTCATGTCCTCAGGCAAAGTGCTAAGGGCTTGTTCCCTCACCAAAAAGTCTGCCAGCCCTTCAAAAGTGGTGACCTGGCATCCACTTACCCACCTATGAAAATAAGTGCTTAGTTCAGCAACATATTCACACACATTTTCATCTGCTTTGCATCTATGCTCACAAAACACTTTCCTATAAACTTCAGGTGTTAGCTTAAAACATTCTAGCAAACAGTTCTTTACAGCATTATAATTTAAAGAAATCATTGCCAGACAGTTTGGACAAAATAGTTACAGCTTTACCATGGAGTAAGGGGGTCAGGAACCATACTCAGAACCTTTGGTCAACATCATACTGTTTACATACCCTCTCAAACATATGAATGAAACTATCAAAATTATCCCCCTCTGTAAATTGTGGAAGAAATTTACTGACCTTTTGTGCTTCTGAGATCCAGGTACTCCCTTCCTTATTACCTCCATGACTCTGGTGAAGAGTCAGCATCTCCTTTTCATGTTGTCTCTGACTCTCCTTCTCCTCAGCTTCCAGCCATAGCAGTTTCTCGTTTTTCTAACTCTCTAGATGCCTCAGTCTCTCTGCTGCTTCTATTTCCAAATGCTTGGCCTCCACCTCAAGTCTCTTTAGCTCTAGACAGATTTGTAAGCCCTCTGTAGAAAGGTTGAGCTGTCCATTCTCTGAGTGTTGTACATCTCCAGGGACAGTCTGATCATCTTCAAGGTTGCTATGCTCAGATGCAGCTGTGACCAAAACTGCAGTCAGGTCTGCTTTAGTCAGGTTTCCATGTACCAGTCCTTTAGCCTGGCACATCTCAGCCAACTGACTTTTTATCCGCTTGCCATACTCCTCTGCTAACATGCTTGCCTGCTCTCCCTGACTAACTAATAAAACAATTATGATGATCTGAACTCTGAATGTTCACTGCATGGCTGATTTGGAGTACAAAAACACCTTCAGTGATCACTGTACACAAGCTACAGGAATTCACTATCCACGCCACTACAAGCCAATTAATATGTGATATGGCTAACTCACCACTATCAAACAATTAATATTTGATGTGAATATCCCACTACTGCCACCAATTAATATGTGATGCCTGTGCACTGGCCCAGTAATCAAGAAGCCTCAATTATCACCATTAACACAAGTGAGGGGCGTGCACATTGGGAAGGATAACAAATACACACATAGTGAAGTACAATTTCCCTTAAGAGCACACAGAGATCACAGTCAGTCTGGGGCTGGTTTCTCCCTTTCTTTCCAGATCCCAGTATGACTCTTCACTGGCACAGCTGTAGGGTACAGATCTCAGCTGAGTGGTCAAGCCAAAACCTCCAGCATCCTCTTTGTCCAATCAGTGCTTCGTGTCCCTGCCCAAGTAGCTCACACACACACACACACACACACACACACACACACACACACACACACACACACACACACACACACACACACACACTGTAAGATATGAATTATATACAAACACACAGACACTCCTGGTTAAGTCTGGCACAGGTTCTGCAGCTATGCCCCCTTCTGCCCAGACTATAAGGTAGAACTCATTGCCAACAACCACTACTTATCAGCTACTATAAGGCCCTTCCCAAAGGGTGGCCAATTCCACTTTGTGCTATTACTGTTGAGTCACGTCAGATTACATTATTCTTGACACTTCTACTTAAGTTTCCCAGGCTCACAGAACTTAATTTTTTAACATTTCTTTTTGTACTCTGCACCTGCCAGGAAGCCACAGTAATAAAAAACACTGTACATGTAAAACCTAGTAATGATCTCTGTCTTAAAACATTAGAAAGAATTTCCTAGCCCAGAGATCCTGTCTCCTAGCTTGAGATCTAACAGTTGTAAAATCCTTTGCTTATCAGCTTTCTTCCAGCAGGGTGCACTGTGGTTACATTTTTGAAGCTCAACACATAACAGTTTTCTTTACATTTGTCAAATAAGCCTGTGGATCATTTTAATATTTACAATGACATACAATTATTTAAAAAATTATATCTATCTAGGCTGGCAGCCTTCATACCACATCATTTATTTTATTTAATGCTCCTATCCCTGAAATAATTCCAAGGGCTCAAATGCCTCTCATTTGGTCTAGACTAGCAATAGCTAGAAAAATAATAACTAAGAATTGGAAGAGTAAAACTACTCCCTCTTGTACTGAGTTTTTTACTATGGCAAAAATTGTATGTAGTAATGAGTTAAATATGATTAGGATGAGAGCTTCTAATATTACTCATTCCTCTAAGTCATGGCTAAAACAAAGATTTCCTTGCAAACTAGTAACTGTTGTTAAGTCGTATTACACTGATATATTACACAGCTTTGGACATACATAAATAGTTATTTGTTTGTTTTATTTTACTCAGATTGTCCTTTGTTATGAAAATAAACATTTCTTTTTCAAAAAAAGAAAAGGCTTGAAACTGTCACAAAATTTCAAAATGCTCAACAACACTGAAATGTCCTTTTCTGGATTTATCAAATACAAAATATCATCTGCAAATAAAGCTAACTTTACTTGAGTGCCATACCAGTTATCTTTGAATTTGTGAGTCCTTTATTTTCTTTGCCATTCGCCCTAAATATAAACCAAATAACAAAGGAAAAATAGGACACCCCTGAACATCCCTGCCTGAATCTTCTTTCAAACACAGATTGTCAGAGAGGAATCCTACTATCTTTATTCCTGTCTCCAACCCTTCATATATCCTCCTAATTAACCCTGTTATTCACTAGGGAATACCTACTCATAAAATCCCAGCTGACTATTGAATATTTTATATGCATCAAGATCCAACAATAATAGTGGTGTTTTCTTGCATTCTTTTTCCATCTGGATCATTATTGTGCTGTTAACATTGTCAAATGTTTGGTTCACTTTCACAAAACCACATCATCAATTTTTAGAAACACATTTGCCAATCTCTTAGCTACTACAGACATAAGCCCTTTGTAATCATGGTTAAAATTGAAATTGGTCTATATGAAGCTCTGAAGGGTCTTTGCCCTCTTTGGGTAATAACAGCCGTAACAGTTTTCCTCCAAAATACTGGCACTTCCTCACCTATTAAAATACTGCTAAACAAAATCTTCCAGAGCTTTATCACTTTTTCCCTCCCAACTTCCAAACTTCCACTGGATTACTATCTGTTCCTGGAGACTGTTGATTGATTATACCTCACTATTTTTTCTCATCTGTTCCATAAATGTTGAGCCTCATCTTCCCCTAACCTCGGCATAATTAAATTTTCCATGAATATTTCCAGTTGTGTTGTTTTGGTTTCCACATTCCCCCAGTTTATACAAACATTCATGGCATTTCTGAAAAATGTGTAAAATGTTTTCAGGATCTCTGTTTGTTTCTTCTCATAGATACTGCAAGTCTAGTGACAACACTACTTTCTATTGTCCAAGTCATTGTGCTAAAATTTCTATTCTCTGGAGTTATCAAGAACTAGTTGCTTAACACCAACCTTTCAAATGCATATTATCCAAATATTCTCTTATTTTCCTTTTAGACCTCTGCAGTTGCTCACCTTCTTGATCCCTCCAATTCAATTTATTCTGCAAGACTGTAACCTTTGTTAACTTCTCTAAATAATTCCAATTATATCTTTCCTTTATCTCCTTTTATTTTTACCCTGCTTTAAACTCCATTTTTATTTTACCCCATTCATTAGCTATCCATTCTGAGGAAATTTCTGTCTTCCATAGTAATTCAATTTCCACTACCCCTTTCTTAAATTCCTCTCTTTTTAGCAGGTTAGTAGGAAAGTAAGCAGTATCTCATTTTTACTTCAATACCCTGCATCTTTATCTTAGTTTATAGTGGTGCATCAGCTGAAATAATAATTGGATATACATCAAAGCTTTCATTTAAATACACATGCTGTTTGTGAAATATAATTACTATCCAGCCTAGCCCAATTGTTTTACCTTGATGAATATGTACATTTTGTCTGAATTCCTCCTACTGAATTCACATCTACTATTCTGATATATTTCTTCAGAAATCCACCTTGTCTTGTATTTTCTTTTCTAAGTCTACCAAGAAACCCTCAATATTGCACACCAAGTTCCAGTCCTAACCATAAGAAAATATTCCCTACTGAAAGCTGATTATTTCCTTGAAAAATTTCTTAAGCTCCATAGCGGTAATTTTAGGATAAATACATCCCAGATTAATCCTCCTCCCCTGCCATAAGTCTACCATCATTGTCTTTTTTCTATTTTTCTGTCATTATTATAGCCCCTCTAGCAATCAGTATTATTATCCCATTTTCCTTTGTCTCTGAAATTCTACTTAATGTCCATACATACAGAAATCCTTTCTTTGTAAAATTCACATGCTCATATCTATCCTGTCTCGTGAAATATTTCTATTTGCACCATGCATATCGTTTTATAATTCAGTCTCTCTGCTTTTTGTCTGTAGTTCTAAGGGCATCTATGTTCCATGATAATATGAACAGAATAGGCATTATAATATAAATGTGAAACTCACCCCTATTTAACATGATAGTTGATTTGAATTTATATTTCCAGTTTTTAACTTACATGCATTCACTAATGTATGACAGGCTGAACCTCTTATGAAGTAGCTTTTTTGTCATCTCCATTTGAAGCTATATCACATTTTCAGTACTTTTTTTCTCCAGTAAAAACACTCAAACAAAAAACTAAGTAGATTTTCAGAATCCACTATCTCCTTTTAACGTACAGAAAACACAAAAAAGGCTATATATACTTTCAAAAAAGGTTTACCCCTCCAGGTAGGAGCAGTTACATGACTGCTCCCACAGGCATTACTTATTCTAAGATTAAGGTTACTCATGCTTACACTGAACGCTGTCTGTTGTTTTCCTATCTATATTTCCCTCTGAGATGTGAAAAACAGTTTTCATACTTTCAGTAAACATTAACTTCTAGCCATAAGAAAAGCTGCACTGGCTATCTTTAAATAAACTAAACTAAACTGTGCACTGTTACATTAAATACATTAAAATATTAAAGCTGCTAGGGATGCAATAACTTGTAAATCCTATTCACTTCCCACAATTTCAAACATTTATTTTTCACCCCATCATCCCTACTACCTGCCCTCCTCCCCTTATCTCTAGGGAACAGGTCATCACTGCCCTCCCAAAGGCAAAAAATACAGCCTCCATGGGACCCGATAACATCCCAGGCTGCATCCTACATAAACTCAGGCATGAACTTACAGCACCATTAGGCACCCTATTCAACCTAAGCCTGAGTACTGGCCTTGTCCCAGCAGAGTGGAGGACAGCCACTGTCATCCCTTTACACAAAGGTGGAGCATCCACCGATCTGGGAAATTATAGACTCATCAGCCTAACTAGTCTGATCTGCAAGGCCATGGAATGAATTATCATGAACCTCATTATCAGGGACATTGGCAACCTCCAAACAGTCAACTCCACATAGTTTGGCTTTGTCAATTGTAGGTCATGTCTGTTAAATCTGGTTGACATCTTTGAGACAGTCACTAAAGTCATGGAAGAGGGGAAGATGGTACACACTGCCTACCTTGACCTGGCCAAAGCCTTTGACACTATTCACCACTTGGGCATACTAAATAAACTCTGTCAACTAGGCATCAATCCATATGTTACCAGATGGGTAGCAAACTGGCTCACTGACAGAACCCACCTAAATAAAATAAGGGAAGCCACCTCAAGCAGTAGACCTGTAACGAGCGGTGTACCCCAAGGATTGGTCTTGAGGCCTCTGTTATTATACTTCTCTGAGGTGCAGGCCAAAACCAGTGGGCTATGGCTGACCATATCTGCAGATAACTGCAAGCTGGGTGCAGTAATCAACTCCCCAAGTGATGTGGACGTCCTCCAAGAGGGCCTCACCCAAACAAATGACTGGTGCCAGAAATATGGCCTCAAGCTGAATGCCAAAAAATGCATCATCGTCCCCTTTGGGGAGAGTGATGCCCCCACATATCACATTAATAACAACATCCTAAGCATGCAGTCAGTCACAAGGGATTTGGGCACCCAGGTTAATAGCAACCTGACTTTTGACCACCATGTTGCTTCCGTTGTAAGGAAAGCTTTCTACATGGCCCACCTCATAAGTAAGGGTATCTCATCCAGGGAAGGAGGTCATAACATCCCTATATTCTTCCCTTATAAGGCCAATTATTGAGTACAATGCCCCATTTGGCATCTACCTTGCAAAGCACATGCAGCAGCTGAAGAGACCACAGAGGTTCCTCACCAGGAGAATCCAAGGCATCAGTCAATTACCCTACACAGATAGGCTAAAACACTGCCCTTCTACTCAGTTTCATACAGACTCCTCAGAGGTAACCTCTGTCTGACATACAAAGCAATCTCAGACCCCACCTTGATGGGACTGCTGCATATCCGCAAGTCAAGCTCCACTCAAGTAACCCGGACACGTGATCTCAACCTGGACTGTGACATCAATAGGACTTATTGGTGGGACGGATTTGTGTCCCAGAGACTCCCCCATCTGTGGAATAGACTCCCTCTCCACATCAAGCAGAGTACCTCAATATCCCTTTTTAAGCGCAACTTGGATAACTGGATGGGAAACAGAAAATACACCCCTGGGATCCCACCTGTGTCCCTGCTGGACAGGGGCATTCGGTACTGACTTGTCTAAACATGGGATAAACTCTTGGCTAGGCTTATAAGGGCCTCAGGACCAAAACTTAGTAACTTCCTATGATCCTATGAACTGCTTGCTAGTTTACCTTTAAATGTTAATTACACGGTGTTGAGAGAAATGTACAATGCACAGAGTGTTCAAAGGTCTAATGATTAATTACTTTCACCTACAGACACATCATCTCTAAATAAAAGCAGTTGGTAATAAGAACAAAAAAACAACTAGTTACTTTGCAGCTACATGAAAGAATATGTACATTTCACTGTGTACTGTACAGCCTCCTAATAGTTAATTGCTTTCACCAGTAAACTTCTTGTCTCCCACTGAGAACATTTGCTAATGGAAAAATAGCTAATGACCTGGCAAATACAAGAAAACTACAATTTCCAATGCCTTTCATCATTTTGTCTGATTTTTCAAACCTATTTACTTAAAAACATCTTGTGTATATGTTAAGCCAATGGCATTAATCTAGATACTATCTTTTGTAATTTTAATTCTACATGTAATGAGATCAGTACAGTTTTTACATTCTGCCCACCCAACAGACCAAGATTGCATTATATTAACTTTACCTTGCTTCTCTCTCACCATGCCTCAATGAAAGCTTTAACATATTACAACTAAGAAAAAATGCTTTCTTGCTTAAATATTTTTAACATGTACAGCAGTTACCAATACGACTGTCTACCTCACATTTAAAATACCCCTGACTGCAACTTATAGAAAACTTCTTTATAATATAGCATGTAATTTATATTGTGACATTTTTATACAAATAAAAAAAACATTTTATTTACAGTTACTTTTCAGTCCCTTCAGTGTCCTTTTAAACATTAATAACATAAAGTGGAGTATATGCTTTACTGTTCACCCACCAGTTTAATACAGTCAACAAAATTCCAATCTTTTTCAGTCACTATTTCTTGAAATGCCACATTTCACACCTAATCATATAGCTGATAGGATTGATGTTTTACAGTGTCCCGTTTTTCATAACATTGCTTTGTCTTCTTGCTGTAATCTCCATCTCCCAACCAGTTTCTTGTTCAAATCCAGAGTATTCCTGATTATTCTATTCAGCTCCTGTGTATTTTTAATGTCACTTAAGCTTTTTCCTTTTGACAGTGCAAAAAGTTTCACTGGTTGTGCCTTCCCTGGGCTTTGTTATTGTCAGAAGAATGAGAAGCGGAGTCAATTTCTGTGAGCTGACTCACTCTTTATTGGCTAAACTTTTTTTATTTCCTCTTCTGCCTGTGCATCTAAAATTGGCTTTGATCCTAAATGGAAAAGAATATTCTGAAGACAGCTGTTTACAGCAGCTTGAATCTCACACCTATCTCTCGACTGAATGTTGGGATGAACTTGTTTTTCTTCTGCTTGGTGTACAGTGAATAATCATTTTCCATAAACACTGTGTTGTCTCCCAATTTTTAATGCTTTTCCTTTCTGCCACAATTTTATCACTGCAACTATATTAAACACAACTCTTTTCTGCTGGTTTGTTTGCATCTTTACTAATGTAGGTCTTGGCAGCTTTCTCGTGGTTTGGGATGCACATGATGCACCTTTCGTTAAACAAATCCTGCTGTGGAACACCAGTCCAGTTGCTGATTTGTACTTTCATATAGAATTATTACAGACTGTTCCTTACAGTTTCTGTGGTACAGCAGAAAGTGTCAGGTTTTCACTGCATGCACTGTCTTCAAACTGTACTTTTTTGTGAAACAGCTGTTCTTGAAAAGCTCCGTGTTCAGTCAAACTTTTCTTCAAACCAAGACTCTGATTTTTGCAAGTTTTATCATCTCATCTAAATAGCTAGTTAAAGCTTCTTCTATTTTTTTTCTGCCTTTTGTTATTTAACTGTGTATATATCTATATCTATCTGTCTATCTTAGGCATTGTTGACAAACTCAAGAGGTTAGATACCAATCCATATGTCACCTGGTGGATAGCCAACTGCCTCACAGACAGGACCCAGGAGGTTAAAATTGGGGAGTCCACCTCTACAAAGAGGCCAGTCACAAGTGGAGTTCCTCAGGGATCAGTCCTTGGACTGCTCCTTTTTGGTATTTACTTCTCATAAGTCGAGGCCAATTTCAGTGGTCTCTGCTGACTAAATTTGCAGATGACTGCAAATTAGAAGCTGCCATTGAATCTCACAGTGACACAAATGTTCTTCAGGAGGGGCTGACACAAACAAACAACTGGTGTCAGAGCCATGGACTAAAACTAAATGCCAAAAAATGCATAACAGTATCCTTTGGGAAGTCATCCATCCCTGGTAACTATCATATTGACAACACACCCCTTAGAGTTGATCCAGTAGTCAGGGACTTAGGGACACACATAGATAGTAATCTAGTCTTTGACCATCACATGTCTACAGTGGTGAGGAAATCATACTCTGTTGCACAACTTATAAACAGAGGTATGGATCTACATTCAAGGAAGTCATTGTTCCGCTGTATTTGGCATTCATCAGACCTATCATTGAGTACAGTGCCCCCTTTGGTATGTGCCTACCCACCTTATCCAGCAATTGGAATGTCCACAGAGGTTCCTCACTAAAAGAATACTGGATATAAGTAAAATGTCCTATGCGGACCTCCTCAAGGCCCTATTCCTATATTCTGTCTCCTACAGGCTTTTGAGGGGAGATCTATGCCTAGCATACAGGGCATTGTCAGACCCCACTCTGAAGGACTTCCTGCATATCCACAAAACAAACAGCACAAGAATTAATCCTTGTAAAGTCTTAATCATGCCTGTGATATAAATAGGACCTCCAGGAGATGGAACATAAGGAAAGCCACTGAAGCATAGGAACATATACCAAATTGTAATGAAAACAGTTTAGCGCTTTCATCAGAATATAACCAATATATCCGCGATGATGCAGCAATATTATTGTTGCCTCACAGCAAGAGGTTCTCCCGTTCGATTCTCAGCTGGAGTGTGGGGAGTGCCTTCTGTCTGAAGTCTGCATGTCCTTCCCACGGTTGGGTGAGCATTCAAAAGACATGCATAAATGGGCGTGCCTTCGTTGAAGGTTGAACGTCGAGCTGGCACCTCGGTGTTCGTGAAAATCTACTGCCAATCATTAGCGGACCGGAGTTCCGCTGTGGTGACCCCTAACCGGTAAAAGCTGAAAGACAACAACATCAGAATATAACCAATACTTCTTCAGAGCCTAACTACAACAGAACAGTTCCCATTTAAATATCCCTCTAAAAGCACATCACATGATCCTAACAAGCAACCAACAGCTGTCTCATCTGTACCCCGTTTCACTCTATGTGTCTTCAGTTTTGCATTCTAGTCCCCTTTTATTTGCTGAAGTTCCTGTCCAGAGTCTGTTTGGAGTGCCAGATCTTTTGTATACAGCAGCTTTGTTGCTCTGTTCCATCCGACCTGTTTGCTAATGTACTCCATCAACAGTATGAACAGCAGTGGACTCAAAGCTGAACCCTGATGCACAATCCCTCTCCCTGGGAACCCCTCTGTGAGTCTGAGCACTGTTTGTGCTTGTGCAATTAAGTGTTTGTGCTTAGCCTGCACTAATTCTGCCAATGTTTCCAGGGTTTGAACTGCCCAAATCAGCTTTCTTGGGACCTTCTCATATACAAGTCGATGGATGCTTTTTCCTCATTTCCAGTTTTTCTTCACTATCTCCTCGTGCAATACTGATGGATTTATACGTTACCAATCAAATGGTACCAGAAATACTTTATCTAGGGATCTAAACCTATTCTCCAACATCAACAGAATGGTTTGAATGGACAGGTATAGCTTGCAGAGTATACAGCTGCTCTGAAACAAACTCCCCATCTACATAAAACAAAGCTCATCCCTACTAAATATCAAAGTGCAACATGGATCTATGGATGGGAAACACAGTATTTACTCCAAGACTTCCCTCTGTAGTACTAATGGACAGAGGCAGCTCCTAAATTCCTTATCCCATGCACAGGTCACCCTCAAATTATCTATGGTATGATCCCAGTTATTCTAACTAGGAGTAGAATATAATTACAGACCATGGGAAGGGTAAGGCCATTTTAACACCAAACGGGATAGGTTAATTCAAGCACCAAATGAGAAACTGGTTAGGCTTGAAATGTCCCACAAGGGCAACTAGCCTAATATTTACCTATGGTACTATCTGTTTCACTGCTAACATTGGGTAGGTTGTACTGCATCCTGATCTGAATCAGAACTGCTCCCCTGCCGTTATTTTCTACACAGGTGAGGAATGGGCATTCTGAACAAATCTACTACACTAATGCATTAAAACCCTGGTGGGAAGAAGACGTCATTGTGGCCAAAGTGGGACTGATTATAGTTGACTGGGAAAGACAGAAACAGTTAGTTCCAGTTGCCTAAGTAATTTAGGATTTATTTATTTCAGTTTGATTACCAGGTAAGTAGACCAGCTGACAGACCTTTCTCCTTTTTAGCCACAACCTGAGCACAGTGGTGCAAGGCACAAACATAAGATTATGTATAGAATAAAGAATACACAGAGGTGCACATAGCATAGTAACAAAGCAGGGACAATACATTTGTGTTATTTACAATTATAAATGCAAGTAGTAGTATTTGCAGTTTGTACAATTAAGGTAAGCATTCAACCAGTGGTCATTTGTTTAAAGTATGTCTTTACGACAGAGATGTGGCTACAGCATGAGCTGCAAGGACAAGTCATTGTCATGGAGGCAAAAGCATTTGGTGTCCTTAAATAGTAGCTCTTTTAATTTTTTTTCTAAATAAATGAAGTGTCTTGGGCTGCCTCACTTCTGTAGGTAGCTGATTCTAAACAGTTGGGCCTAGCCTAGACAAAGCTGTTTGTCCTGTGGAGGTTTTAAAATAAGATCTAATGATGGTAATGTTATCATATTGTCTGGATGATACCCTCTCTGAAGTCCTATAATCCTATCAAGGAATAAATGCATTTTTCAAATCTACCAGGATGAACCACTGTGGTTACCCATCACACTGAAACAGCACCCAGAGAGAAAGTGAATCCCAGGCCTTATATAATTCCTAAGGCTCATTAATAAGCTGTATGGGAAGAAATCAAAAAGTTAAAATGATGTGACATTCAAGAATCCAGTAGTGAATGGAACAATCTTTTCATGATGGTTGCAAAACCAGACAGTACTCTCCAGTTCTGTAATGATTTCTGAAAATGAAACAGCATATACAAATTCTGCACCTCTCCCATGCCCTGGGTGGATGAACTGGAGAATCTTTTGGGGAAAATGTTATCTTACTGCTCTAGATTTGACCAAGTGATAATAGCAAATCCCTCTCTCTCTGAAGATGCCAAGATGCCAAGTAGAAAGCAGCTTTTTACACAAGAGTGGGCTTTTTCCATTGTACATTATCACCATTTGATCTTCACTGGGTCCTAGCTACATTTCAAAGACTAATGGACAAGGTCTGAAAATGCCACCAGCATTATGCTGAATCATATTTTAACGATTTTGTGAGTTATTTGACAGATTGGGGCTTCTACATTCCAAATGTACAGAGAGTCTTACACTCATTAAGGCAAGCAGGTGTCACAGTAAATTCCCCTAAGTGTGGATATGACCAAAGTACAATCCTTAAGGCAGCTTTGTATGTCGAGGGTCTAATCAAACCCAAAACGAGACACTGAAGTCCATAGAGGAATGGCTGCTGCCCCAATTCAAAAAGCAAGTCCATACTTTTTATAGTTTGCCAGTTAGTGTTGAAAATTTATTCCAGACTTGGCTACAGTAACCTGCCCCCTTACTGACTTTAGCAAGGATAGGAGACCTGACAGAATTAAGCAGACACTAAAAGCAGACACAGCTTTTAAAAAAAACTTAGAAGTCTCTGTGCAAAATCTATTCTAGTATCTGCTGATTCCCCCAAATCCTTTTTTGTCTACACTGCTGCCTCTAAGGTTAGATTAGGGACAGTCCATACCCAACAATGTGGTACTGAAGAACACCTGGCTTGCTATATTAGCAAAAAAAAAAAAATTAGGTAAAACAGGAAATCAGTGTTCCACTATAGAGCGACAGTTCCTTGCAGTTAAGTGGCCCTTTGAAGACCTTCAGTATTTCTTGATGGGCAGGTAATTTACTTATTATAGCAATACTCCTCTTCAGTGGCTTCAACAGCAGGAGAGCAATGTTAAACTTTGCCATTGGTCCATGGTTTTGCAGCCATTCTGAGTCAAGTTCCAGCACCCATCTAGTGTATACCATCACATTATGGATGTTTTTTCCAGGACTCACAGCCCTTACTGCTAGCTTGAAGCTAATGGCTTCAAGTGAGGGGAAGGTATCATCTTTAACATAGTGTGATGGCATTAATAGGAGGTTCCTGGCATGTAGTATGAACAGGGATTTGTAGGACTACTAGACATGTGGAACTCTGAAAACAACTTTAAGATTTTATTTTAAAAGTTTTACAGGTGATGGGCTTTGGTGGGATATCGTAGCTACTTGGCCCTTTCAGCCCTTACCTGTCAGACAGTTAATTTGGTGTAGGGGGAGAGGCAGCTACCTATGTAAACAGTAGCCAAAGACAGAATGTCAGAAGTCCCGAGTCAAAGAGCTTTGCTGTATGCACTCTGGAGGTGTCTGGAGACCTGGAAAAGGAGGAGGTTACACTGTTTGTGTGAGATGTGTACCTCAAGAAACTGATATGATCGAAAGCCACATGTTGTAGAGGATCAGTAAGGAAGGAAGAGCTTTTGGCTTGTTTGAGTTATTGGCCCCTGAGCATTCTGACAGAGACTTTGCTCTGTACTGGAGCCAGTTTGGTAAAAAAATATTTTTGTGTGCATTCAAGTTAGTGGCATGATAGTTACTTTTCAGTTTACCTGTTTGACTGATGTCTAGTTTGCCTGTTTGAACCAGTGTGGTAATTGACTTTGTTTTAAAAGACTGTTTACATGAACTTGCTTCACTCTATGCACATTGTTTTCACAGTCTAATCAGCAGTAACAGACTTTGTTTTCTTGATGTAGAATTTTGTGCACAAAGACTGTTTTCTTGAACTTGTTACAATGTGTGCACATTGGTTTAAAAGACTGTGTGAGACACAAAACTAACATGGCTATTAAACTGAAGGTCCAAACCAATCCCATTCGTGCTCATCAGTGGGAAAACATCATAACAGAAGCTCCTGTTTATTTGTTGCTTGTATGAATTTTGCCGCCTGTCAGAAAGAAGCTTAATAGGAAATGAATTAAATTTTGTCTGTTTTGATAAACTGCAGTTACTTGATTGTGCAAAGTCTAAAAAGAAAGTTTTCTGGTGCAAAACCCTTGACAGCAGAAGAGAGTGCGAGAGACAGAGGCAGCAAGTTGTTCATGTTGTAATTGTTATCTGTTCATACTACTGTAGAAAAGGAAGAGAAATGCTGTGGTTACTATGACTAAAACCGATAAGAAAACTATTAGCAGTGGTGAATCTTCGTCATTTAAGTAACTTCTGTCCATTTGGATAGCTGCTTGTTCACCCACAAAGATCTTTTTCAGAGGTTTATCGGTTGACTTTTTTTTTTAATAACAATTCATGGTGTAAAGTAACTTCTGACTGGTTTATACTGCATAGACTGAACAGGGTGAAAAAATAAATGGACTTTTTGTTTTAGTACCTGAATCTGCAATTTTATTTGTTTTGAAGTCCCTTATTTTGTTATTAACCAATCACAAAGCATCGACCCTTAAAAGATTTAGGTCTAACTCATTGCTGTTTATAACATAACATTTTATTATTATTGCTAGAAATAAAAAAGTTAAATGAGTGTTGACTGTATCAATTTTATTAGGTTCTATGTCATAATGTGACTGCAGAAATAGTTGACAACCAAAATATCGAACTGATAGCATCAAACTGTGGATTTTGCAGTTTGTTTGAGATTGCAGTACAGTGTGTGTGTGTGTGTGTGTGTGTGTGTGTGGGGGGGGGTTATTGCACTTTCCCTGCTGTACTGCGATTTCATAGTTCGTATATATAATTAGCAGGAGGTGTAGGGGATGAAGGGGAGCTTGCCCCTGCAAATAATATGCTTTCTACATATTGTTTTGTTTTGATGTTTTCAGTTCAGTATTTTGGTAGTTCACTATTTGTGCAGTTATTATGATATAAATCCTAACATGCACATCTCTCTCTCTCTGTATATATATATATATATATATATATATATATATATATATATATATATATATATATATATATATATTCCTTAACAGGAAATGCAGCTGCACTCTTCCACCTTTGCCTCTCAAACCCTCCAGTCTCTTTACCCCTGGCTAACCCCTCCCCTCCTAACCTCTCCTCTCCTAACCCCACTCTTAACTATTAATTTGTTTCTCATAACAAATTATCTCCACCAGCTATTACATTATGTACTTTTTTCTCTTTAACTAAACTGTCATTCCACTGATTGTTACTAGATTGCAGATTGAACCATATTGCTTTTGTATATGTATTTTTATACTATGTCTGTTCACTTTGATTGAAAAATGTATCTAATAAACCTTCTGTGGAGCTTTTCTCCCCGGGCCTCCACTGAAAATGGGCTCCCCAGCTCAGTGGACCTGCCCGGTCACCAAACTGAATAAATAAATAAATATATATATATATATATATATATATATATATATATATATATATATATATATATATAAAAATATAGAGATACACACACACACACACACACACACACACACACACACACACATATCTATATATAATATATGCAGACAAACACACAGATATATATATATATGTATATATATATATATATATATATATATATATATATATATAAATGCATACATGTATTTATATTTATTTTATATCTCTGTTATATTCACTAATTTGTAATTCTAGTCTGAATACTTTTCTGTATTGTATGCGCTCTTCCTTTATGAACCCATGGTGGTGGTGCTGCGGTAGCATTGTCGCCTCTCAGTAAGACACTGTCTGGTTTGATTCTCAGCGAGAGCATCTTCTGCGTGGAGACATGCGTGAATGGGCGTACGTAAAAATCAACTACCAATCATTAGTGGACCGGAGTTCCGCTGTGGTGACCCCTAACCGGGAAAAGCCGAAAGACACACACACAATGCTCTCTTCCTTTATCTGGCTTTACCTCTAAGTTGGACAACATATATATTTAGATATTTGTTGCCGATTTCCTGTATATACCTATGTACCACTAAATTCCTATGTACATTTGTGTCTATGCTATCTATTTTACTTTGCCTTTTGGCTAGGGTAATGGCTGACAACAGCCTTGTGCCTGTTTATCAACAAATAAAGTATGTATATATTACTTTGAATTCAGATAGCTGCTTGTTCGCCCACACAAGTCTTTTTCAGGGGTTTATCAGTTTAATTTTCTTTTATTACTATTCATGGTGTAATGTTGAGTGAAAATGTAAAACAGATGAAGCAACAACAGTCTGTGGAAGTGAAATGTATACAACTGCATTGTTCATTACATCAAATAATCAAACAAGTGAGTTTTCTTACCTTTGCCAATCACACTGTGATCTATTTTTTTTCATTATCCCTTTCAGTAAAACATCCCACAAAGGAAGCACTGTGATCATAGTTAGTATATTGTAAATTGTCAATAAAATCAGCTGTAGCAACATGCATGGGGTGCATGGCTAAGCTTAAGAAGGCTCTTGTGGTCGTTAGCCTAATAAACACTTATGAACCTATGAACCTAAGTTGGACTAATTCTGACAAGGAGTGACATTTCACACTGTGATCCAAAAAATATCACTTTTAATCAGTTGTCATTAACAAAAAAAAAAAAAAAAAGTATAGAAGCACTCCTTAAAATGAAGAACATTGACATATGTGGAGTGACCGAGACCTGGTTCAAGGCTCCGGAGAGCACCTCAGCACTACCAGGCTATAATTCATACCACACCTTTCGGCCCCTAAACCTGGACCAAAGCACTAAAGGTGGTGGTGTCTACATATTCCTAAAGGATATGCACTCCTCCAGACTAGTAGCCCAACATAACACATCTGAGATACTCCAGGTACAACTAACATTGGCTAAAACTGCAATCCAGGTTGTAGCCTGCTATAGACCCCCCACCATGTCCCAAGACTCCAACTCCACATTCCTAAACACACTGGAAAATATTAGGTTACAACCCAATACCCTTATACTGGGAGACTTTAACTACCCCTCCATTAACTGGGAAAATTACTCATGTACCAACACACTTGCTCGTTTTCTGGAATTCATTAATTCCAACTCCCTGGACTTGTTCAGAACTCGTTGCAAGCACTAAATAAGCTATAAATTACTACAGCACTTAACTTTCCTCACTTGTCTAGAGGAAAACAATTTTTAGTACTTAATAAATAAGCACCTATCCAGGCATGTCTAAAGGTCAGCTCACGGTGTTTTCTCCTGTCTACCTGATGAATCTGGGCATCTTAGGACAGTGCAGCAATTGCCTCATGTACACAGACAACCCTCTCCTCCTACCACCCAACACTATGACCTGTGAGAGATGCACTTATATAGCCAAACTGGAAGCAAAGCTCTCTTCACCGAAGACTGGACTAGACAGTCAAGAGGAGAAGGTAAACACTTGCACTGCACCACACTCATCACATAGTCCCTCAAAACCTACACCATCAAAACACACATACAGAAGCACAAAACACACACCTACATTCGCTGATGCTCTCAGTAAAAATCTGCCCAAACAACCGAGACCTCCAAAGCAGAAATGCAAGTAACCTCCACCCTCCAACACAACCCAAATGACACATAGCCCACGTACTCAGTGTGCCACTCAACCACAGTCCATAAGGCATAACGTATCCAACACTCTAGTCATAGGTGATTCTATAGTCAGGCACACTGATGTTCCACTCACCAGGCTAAACAAGGAGTAAAGCTACTGTCAGCTGCCTGTCGGGTGCCAGGATCCACTACATAAAGCATGCACTCAGGTCACTCTGCAAGAAGTACAAATATGACTCTGTCATTGTCCGTGTTGGTGTGAATGACCTGAGATGTACCTCCATGGACTACATGAAAAGAGACATGGAGGAGCTCTCTGATCTTGTAGCCCAGGCAGGTATGACCCTAGCCCTGAGTAGCATCCTGCCATCACCCAGAATGATACCACAGTACAAGGACAAAATGATTGACTTCAACAATTGGCTAAGCTTCTGTTGTCATTCTAAGGGAATCCAGTATCTGTCTGCCTGGGATGACAAGATCGACAGACCACGCTGCTTTGCTAGAGATGGCCTGCACCTGTCACCCTTGGTATTCCGGATACTGGCAAAGCTCTTGCCACCACTATAGTGCCTTTTTTAGGCAAGGTTCAAATGACAATTCACCACTGTAACAGGTACAAGCAAGCAAAATCTGAGGGTAATGCTACTCAGTGCTAGAAGTCTAAACCTCAAAATGCACTCACTCGAGGCACTCCTTAAAATGGAGAACATCGACATCTGTGCAGTGACAGAGACCTGGTTCAAAGCTCCAGAGAGCACCCCTGCATTACCAGGCTATAATTCATACCACACCTTTCGGCCACCAAACCTGGACCAAAACACTAAAAGTGGAGGTGTGTCCATATTCATTAAGGATATCCACACCTCCAAGCTAGTTGCTCAGCATAATGCATCCGAGATTATCCAAGTTCAACTAACTCTGGGCAAAACTGCAATCCAGATTGCAGCTTGCTACAGACCCCCCACCATGCCCCAGGATTCCCACTCCTCTTTTCTTAATACACTGGAAAATATTAAGGTACAGCCCAACACCCTAATAATGGGTGATTTCAACTACCCCACCATTAACTGGGAAAACTACTCGTACACCAACTGTTTTGCTCAAAGTTTTCTGGAATTCATCAATTCCAATGCCTTGGATCAACTTATCCACACACCCACCAGGGGCAGCAATATCCTAGACCTGGTCATCACCAACATGGGTGACTGGTGTTCCACACCAGAGGTCAGCTACTCCTTGGTCAGATCCGACCACAAGCTAATCACCCTAGACATCCACATCCCGCTCCAACCCCCCATTAGGAAAACAACCGTAAAACATTTCTCCAAAGCCAACTTCATGCTTCTTAAGACAGAAGTGGCAAACTTCACGACACTCATGCAGATAGACAATGGAGGTACGACTGCTGAATCCTACACAAATGCACTTTATGAGCACTTACACGAGTGCATGGATCATGCTATCCCTAACAGAACCAAGATGCTATCCTCCAAAAATAGGAAGCTAATCTGGTGGTCTTCTGCCATAAACAAACTCTACAACAGAAAAAAGAAACTGTTCCAAAAAAGAGTAAAATCCCATGACTGGAGGAACTCCTTGGTCAGCCTCAGTAAGAAGCTGAAATCCCTCATAAAATCCTCCAAAGCTAGTTATGAAACAAAATCGCCACTGATTCTAAAGACAACCACAAAGCATTCTATAGATACGTCCAGAATCTCAATGGCAGCACTCAGATCTGCTCTGAGTTACAGCACAATGACACTAAATATATAGAACCAACTGATATTGCCAACATCCTGGAAGATAGGTTCAGTGCTAACTTTACCCCTCTCTCACCACTAAAGGGCCCGTCTTTATACCGGAAGAATGCAAAGTTCCTGTAATCATGGCTGCACAGGTAAAAACCTCACTCTACAAAGCCAAGGACAGAGCATCCATGGGACCTGACGACATCCCAGGCTGCCTTCTGCATGAACTACAGAATGACTGGCACCCCACCTAAGCACGATGTTCAGTCATAGCCTCACCTCAGGCTTTGTGCCCATTGAATGGCTCACTGCGATGGCTATCCCACTCCACAAAGGGGGGGCCATAAACAGACCCCGGGAACTACCACCCCATTAGCCTGATGAGCCTGGTCTGCAAGGCCATGGAACGTATCATCATGGAACTCATAAACAAAGACATTGGAGATCTCCAAACTCTGGACCCCATACAGTTCGGGTTTGTAAAAGGCAGATCATGTCTCCTAAACCTGATAGACTTCTTTGAAGCAGTCACCAAAGCCATAGATGAGGGTAAGGTGGTTCACACAGCCTATCTAGATCTCGCCAAGGCATTCGATACCATTCCCCACTCTGGAATTATCGATAAACTCACTAAGCTAGGTATAAATCCCTATGTCACAAGATGGGTTGCCAACTGGCTTACTGACAGAACCTACACTGTGAAAGTAGCAGACTCCAAATCAGACTTCAGACCAGTGACAAGTGGAGTACCACAGGGTTCAGTCCTGAGTCTTCTCCTGTTTGTTATCTACTTTTCTGAAGTACAGGCTAACACAGAAGGTCTTTGGCTAACTAAATTCGCAGATGACTGCAAACTAGGAGCCATAATCGAAACTCCTAATGATGAGGACATCCTACAAAACGGCTTCACTGAGACAGATGCCTGGTGTCAAAGCCATGGTCTCAAGCTCAATGCCAAAAAGTGCATTGTCATCCCCTTTGGTAAAAACTCTGTACCCATGAACTACCACATAGGTGGTAGTCTACTTAACACTGAAAGTGTGATAAGAGACCTTGGGACACAGGTGGACAGTAGTCTCTTCTTTGATAATCACATCGCCACAGTGGTCAGGAAATCCTTCTACATGGCATACCTCACCACAAAAGGTTTCTCATCCAGAAAAAAAAGAGGTCATTGTTCCCCTCTACTCATCACTCATTAGAGCCATTATAGTGTACAATGCCCCTTTTGGTATATACCTCACAAGACATCTACAACTGGAAAGGCCACAGAAATACCTCACAAAGAGGATTACTGGCCTCAAACAGATGCCCTATGCAGACTGACTCAAAAAACTCCAGCTTTATTCTGTCGCATATCGCCTACTTAGAGGCGATCTCTGCCTAACATACAAAGCTATGTCAAACCCAGAGCTGTTGGACATGATCCACTTAAAGAAATCCCAGTTTCTCTGAACTACATGTTCTAGGGACCTAAACCTTGTCACCACAATAAACAGAACATGCTGGAGGGATAGATTCCTGTCCCAGAGACTTCCATACTCTGGAACAGACTACCTACCTATGTCAAACAGAGCTCCTCATTATCACTCTTCAAGAAAAATCTTGATGATTGGATGGGTAATAAGAAATTCACCCCGGGGATCACTTCTGTGGTTCTGCTTGACAGGGGCACAGAAAAATAATTTTCTTGGGCGGCAAAAGCCAGGGTACCTTTTTAGCTAGGCTTGTATAGGCCCTAGGGTCAATAGCCTAGTACCTAGCTATGAACCTATAAACCTATGAACTCATTCTTACCTCCACCAGGGATAGAAACATCCTTGACCTGGTTATTAGTAACATGGGCGACTGTTGCTCTACACCAGTAATCAACTGCTCCCTGGTCAGATCTGACCACAAGCTAATCATCATGGATATCCACATCCCACTGTCACCCCCCCCAAAAGAAACCACCATAAAAAACTTCTCCAAAGCCAATTTTGGGCTTCTAAAAACAGAGCAAATGGAAAATATGTTCATTTCTGCTGAATCATACACCAGTGCACAGTATGAGGACATACACAAGCGCATGGAACCAAACAGAACCAATATGCTCTTCTCCAAAAAAAGCCAATCTGGTGGTCCCCCACCATTAACAAACTCTACAACAGAAGGAAAAAACTGTTCCAGAAAAGGGTGAATTCCCAAGGCTGGAAAAACTCCCTTGTTATCCTAAGCAAAAAACTGAGATCCATAATCAAATCATCTAAAGCTAGCTACAAAAACAAAATTGCTGCAGATTCTAGACAACGACAAGGCATTCTATAGTTGTGTCAAGAATCTACATGGCAATACTCAGATCTGCTCTGAGTTGCAGCACAATAGCAATACATATACAGAACCAACTGATATTGCCAACATATTGGCCGACAGGTTCAGTGCGAACTTTACCCCCCTTTCACCCCCTAAAGGGCCTATCACAATTGATTTATTTATTTAATTTTATTTTACATTTGTTGACCGGGAAAGTCCGACTGGAACGAGGTCCATTTACAGAGGAGGCCCGGGGAGAAAAGCTCCACATTAATTAAACAATAATTGCAAAAGGTCGTAAGACAAGCAAAAAACACATAAGAAATAATACATATCTACAATGGATTTGTTTTTAGCAAGCTTAAATTGCAGAAAAATTTGCCCCAGATGGCAGTCAACTGAGGAGTTTCAATACCTGATAATAACAATAACAATAATAATGGCAATAACAGTAACAATACCCGAGGAGTGCCAAGTCCCTATTATCACGGCTACACAGGTAAAAACCGCACTGTCCAAAGCCAAGAATACAGCTTCCATGGGACCTGATAATATCCCTGGCTGTGTTCTACATGAATTACAAAGTGAAATGGCACCACACCTGAGTACTCCTTCAATCACAGCCTCATTTCAGGCTTTGTTCCTACGAAATGGCGCACTGCTACGGTCATCCCGCTCCATAACGGGGGAGCGACTACAGACCCTGGGAACTACCGCCCCGTTAGTCTGATGAGTCTGATATGCAAGGCTATGGAGCGCATCATCATGGACCTTATAAATAAGGACAGAGGGAATCTCCAAACTCTGGATACCATGCAGTTTGGGTCTGTGAAAGGTAGATCATGCCTGCTCAACCTGATAGACTTCTTCAAGTCTGTCACCAGAGCTGTGGATGAGGGCAAGGTAGTTCACACAGCCTACCTAGATCTTGCCAAGGCCTTCGACACCATCTCTCACTCAGGAATCATAGATAGACTCACTAAACTAGGCATAAACCCCTGTCATAAGATGGGTTGCCAACTGGCTCACTAACAGAACCCACACTGTGAAAGTAGCGGACCCCAAATCTGACTACTGACCAGTTACAAGTGGTGTCCCATAGGGATCAGTCCTAGGTCCTCTCCTGTTTGACATCTACTTCTCTGAAGTTCAAGCCAACACAAAGGGACTCTGGCAGACCAAGTTCGCAGATGATTGCAAACTGGGAGCCATTATTGATTCTCCAACTGATGTAGACATTCTACAAAAAGGCCTCACTGACACCAATGACTGGTGCCAGGACCATGGCCTTAAGCTCAATGCCAAAAAGTGCATTGTCATTCCCTTTGGGAAACCACATAGGCAGTAGTCCACTAAACACCAAAGGTGTGATAAGAGACCTGGGGACACAGGTTGACAGCAACCTTTCCTTTGATAACAAACATTGCCACTGTAGTCAGAAAGTCCTTCTATGTGGCACGTCTCATTACAAAAAGTTTCTCATCTAGGAAGAAAGAGGTCATAATCCCTCTCTACTCATCCCTCATTAGACCTATTATAGAATACAACACCCCATTTGGTATGTACTTCACTAAACATCTACAACAACTGGAAAGGCCACAAAAATATGTCACTAAGAAGATCTTAGGCCGTAGACACATGCCCTATATGGACAGACTCAAAAACTCCAGCTATACTCTGTCTGTTATCGCCTATTTAGAGGCAATCTCTGCTTGACCTACAAAGCCATGTCTGACCCAGAGCTGCTAGATATGCTACACCTAAAGAAGTCCCAATCCCTCTGTGCCACACACTCCAGGGACCTAAACCTCATTACCACAATAAACAGAACATGCTGGAGGGACAGGTTCCTAACCCAGAGACTTCCCATACTCTGGAACAAACTTCCCATTCACGTCAAGCAGAGCACTTCACTGAGCCTCTTTAAGAGAAATATTGATGAGTGGATGGGCAATAGGAAGTTCACCCCGGGGATCACTTCAGTGGCCTTGCTTGACAGGGGCACTGGGAAATAACTTTGGGCTGCATGATGCCAGGGAATCTTCTTGGGCTAGGCTTATATAGGCTCCAGGGCTGTTAGCCTAGTACACACCTATGAACCTGTGAAATCATAAATGCATAGGGAAAACTGTAAATAACAAAGTTAAGGGGCAGCAAAAAGAGTTAAATAAATGCAGTTAGATGTTGAGAATGAACAGCTCTACAGTAAATAAGAAATGGTACCTATTGAAAACGGTAAAAATGCTTCTTGCTTCTCAAATTCTCCTTTGGAATTTAGAAAATTGTATGGATTAAACTCATTTGGAAACTTCCATTGGGATTCATCATGGAGAACTGATGTCAGGTCAGCAAGCACTTTAGTTCCCTGCAGAAACAGAAGAGGCATCAGTTAACACAAATAACTCTCTTGTTCATATTATTTTCATGGATTATATCGTATACACTCACCAATAATTTAGAGACCCATAAATAAAGTCATATATTTCAAGCACGTGTTTCACTTATCCTAAATACATTATGGCTTTCTGACTCTTCCCATTTTTCCTTGCCTTTTTTATAGTGCTCCTGATTTATTTACCCTTCTCTGTTTTCTACCTTCCTTATCTAAAATGTGATGTTTGCTGTCATGTTGCCTTTTAACATACTCTTAGAAATTATTCCACTAACTCTTCCTGTTACATCCCCCCTTTTTAGTTAGTCAGTTAGTTAGTTAGTTAGTTAGTTAGTTAGTTAGTTAGTTAGTTACGTATGGGCGGCCATGGTGGTGGGGGGCCATGGTGGTGCAGCGGTTAGCGTTGCCACCTCACAGCAAGAGGTTCTCTGGTTCATTTCTCGGCTGGGGTGCCTTCTGTGTGGAGTCTGCATGTCCTCCCTGTGGTCGCGTGGGTTTCCTCCGGGTGCTCCGGTTTCCTCCCACATCCCAAAGACATGCAGTAGGTGGATTCTACACTCTAAATTGGCCCTAGGTGTGAGTGTGTGCATGTGTATGCCTTCTGCGGAAGGTTAGGCACTGGGCTGGCAACTTGACACAGTAAAACTCCACTGCCAATCATGAGCAGACAGATGATCCACTGTGGCAACCCCTAACCGGGAAAAGCCGAAAGAAGAAGAAGTTAGTTAGTTATGTATAATTCCTTGAGATACTGTATGCAAATGTCTCTCAAATGGCTCACAAGGAATTTAAAGGAAAATTACACACTAGAACTAAAAAAAAATCAGTTTTTTTTCACTCTGTTTTCTGAGTTATTTTAACATCCCAAAATCACTCTGACCTCTAACTGCTTCTTATAGAATTTGAATATGTTTTCTTCAAAATGACTGTCAATGGGGCTTGACTTATCAACATGATCTTATTTTTCTTCAAACCTTTCTCTTTCCCATAATCCAGTTCAAGTCTGCTTTATATGAGTCATGCTAGACATAAAGAAGTAGTGGCGTATTCCCAGTCTGTTGACATATATTGGGATTAGTGTCAGTCACTGTCATCTTATATTTTGTCTGTAACAGGACTGCTTCTTTTATTTCTTGAATAGCCCTCATTTTGTGTGTCTCAGGGCTTGTTTTATAGTATACTAAGAAATTATACAGCTACAACCAAAAACAGTTGCTAAATTGCAGGCCTTTGTTCAAAGTATCTTTTTGTAGTCCAAGATGAATTGACAGCCCCTCCCCCTACACTTTGATAAATGTGCTGATACTTTACAAGAATTATGAGAAAAAATATTTTCTGACTTTTCTCTAAATGTCACAGATATCTTTGATACTACATTCAAGTCATCTTAAAATGTAAGGTAGTATAAACAACATTTTAAAGTTTAAAGTTTAGCATTTCAATACTGTGATGCTACTTATGTAAATGTGTTAAAAGAAGTGACAACTGCCTTTGAACCACTGTCTGATCTAATTGCTCTGTTTTGCTATGAAAGACATGGCTACATTGGAAGCAGCTGTGAATCACCTTAAGTCTCTTCCTCTCTGCAATAAAGACAATGGAAAGCAGTTTCACACCTCTCTGTCTTGTATACAGTAGCTTGAGCTCCTGACTACAAATTTCTTTGTGTCTGTGGTACAGTAAACTCTCAGTTAACTGGCACCCATGAGGATTGGTAGATGCCGGATAACTGTAGTTTCTGGTTGCTTGAGAGTTACTATTAAAAATAGGCCTCACTTATACTGTACCCTATACTACTTGTTTGGTTTGACTTGTTCTTAGGTTGGAGAGAGTGGGAATTTATTCCTATTTTTATCTTTAAAACTCTAAAACTCTAAAAACATAAGGTATGTTTCTGCAGGGGGAAAGAGAAAGTGAAACACATAAAAATTGTACTATATTTCTTCAATTTTTTTTTCTGGTTGCTTGAGAGATCTGGTTGCTTGAATTCCGGTTACCTAAGAGTTTACTGTATGTCATGCAGGTGTAGACAAGTTTCTCTGCAACTTATGTGAGAAGTTAAGCTTAAAAAAGTGGGTGATCTTTCCCTTCCTTTGACACCAAAATGAGGAAATGAAAGTTTTATAAAGTACAAGCAACTACACAGTATTGGAATCATGTTGTAGGGAGAAAGGCAACCTAAGAGTTGAGTTTGACTCTAGGAGAAGGTGGAGTTTTCCTTTAAAAGAAAGAGACTGATGTTTGTAACAGTAGATAGGGTTGCCACCTCTCTGTTTTTTTTCCATACTATCTGGAAATCAAACCAATTGTCCGGTAGTCCGGAAAAGACTGTACAAACTCCAGTATTCTGTTTCAAAAAAGAAACAGACTATTGGAGTTTGTTAAATCGGCAGATTTACTATGCTTTTTTTACAGAAAAGGCATAGTAAATCAGCAAGAAACAGGCATCAGGAATGGGAAAAGAAGGTTTTCCCCATCAGATGATGTCATAAAGACAGCAACGAATGGATGGAATGTGGACAGTAGAGGGGGGCGGAAATGGGTGAGGTTATAGGTGATGTGAGGGGTGTGGCCTTTTTCTGGTTTTAGCCACAATGAAAGGTGGCAACCGTAACAGTAGATTAAATACCACTACTGCACAGTAAGATGAAGAGCCTTCTGAATCTCACTGCGGCCACAGATTATGTTGTAGAGACCATGGTCATAAATGTGTGACACCAGTTCAGAGGTGGCAGTTGGCTACCAGTCCACTGCTAAGAGTCAGAGATAGCAATATTATGCTAAAAACATTAATTTTAGCAGAAACAGCAGCACTGAGTTCCCATTTTATCAGATTAAATGTTTTAGCTGTCTGAAATGCTGCAGCTAGCCAGTGCTACCAGAAAGTGAGCCAAATGCAACATGAACATATTTTCTTTCTGTGTTGTTGTCTTGAAGCTAGATAATCTGTTTTGCAATATATTGGATGAGAAAGGTCTCAGAATCTGTACAACTATCAACCTGAGCTGTGGTTTATAATGTCAGGACAGTGTATAAATACATGTAGCACGCATGTGTACATTATATATAAACATATATATATATATATATATATATATATATATATATATATATATATATATATATATATATATATATTTGTTTACTGGGGTAGTGCTCAAACTAGGTGAATAGAATCATATAAGAAATGAACAAAGCATATTTACAGATACAGAGATATACTAAAATATACATATTTATAGAGGCAAAAATGCTATAACATTATAACAACATAAACAACATTATACATAAGTGGTTTAAGTTTTCATCTTATTTAAAAGTTTTAGAACTGTTTGAATGTGGAGACAGTATGGCAGATGAAAAGTGGGAATTGATGTAGGAAACAGAGAGGTTTGATGGATGAAGTTTGCTAGTAGTCAGTGACTGAATGCAGTTCAACACAGTGATAGTTTAAACCTCTCTTTCAGATAATATCTTCAAGTGGCAACAGATGCACAGAGAGCAACAGCAAACCTAAAATTGAACCCTATGGTATCCAACATACTACTATATACAGAGAGAAGGTGTTAACTCCAGATGCAGCCCTCTGACTATGACCAGAAGGATAGGATGCAAACCATTACCAGACTGTACCTGAGATATCACAGTAACAGCTAAATAGTCCAACAGGATTTCATGGTCTGGCATGGCTTTGCTGTTTAAAGGGCATAAAATAAAAAAAAATCTAAATACAAAAAAGAGCACTCAACTAGAAAAAGTAACTGTAAAAGCAGTTACAGGGACTTGCTGTTTTACTTGTACCTTGCTAAGCACAGTTTTAAAAAAGCTGTGTTTAGTGTGGTACAAAAAAGAAAATAAAACAATTCAATTCTGAGTGAAAGAGAGACTGTATGTGTGTGAGTGTGTATGTGTGTATGTGTATGTGAGACAGAGAGTGTGCATACCTCTTAATTTCTTTGCATTGCATCAGTCATTCCATTAGCACACATTGTCTAAATAATAAAAAGTATGAAATTCTTATGTCTGGCTTTATTGACTGACTATAATCCTTAGTAATTTACCAGCAAATCAAACACTATCTGATCTACAGAGCAAAACTATGCAACAAAATCAGGGACAGTTAAGAGTTATTGAGGGATGAAGAGTTGCATTTCCTTAAAATGTACGATTGTGGGTTTTTTTGTTCATTCATTTGATCACAATGAGACATCTGAGTTATATTCAGTCAACAAATTGCCTGTAACTGCTAGGCATGTGCATGAATGTGTATATATGGCTGTGCTTGTGAATGTATGCATGTGTGGACATTAAAATGCATGTACAACTTAAATTTTGGATGTAAGATACTTCCTCCAACAATTACATATTCTACAGCAAACTTGAAACATTTCATGGGGGGACTTTATTACATCAAAAATTAAAAATCAGTCAGAAGAGGAGGTTAGAAAAGATTGCTAAGAGAGACAGAAAATGCAATTTACAAAGAAACAATCAAAGTATATATGTGTGTCTCTCAAGTATGAAAAAAGTCAAGAAGGTTTAGGATTTTTGCTCGTAGGTATTGACATAGGTATTTTTATACTCCAAAGAGACTTCAGAAAATGTTTCCTCAGTTTGACAACAAATACTGGCGTGATGAGAAAGAAAGGGGTAATTAGGAACATGCTTTTTGTGAGTGTAACAAGTTGGCAGACTTTAAAAACTCATTACAGAGGAACTTTCTCAGAAATGTTAGAGGAGCAAATGCTTTTAACAAAGGAAGCGATTCTTTTGAACTGGGACACAGGATCTGAATTGCATACATGTATCTATGCAACAAAATCAGGGATAGCTAAAAGGCATTGGGGAGGGAGGGTTGCATTTCCTTATATTGTAAGATTTTTTTCATTCATTTGATGACAGTGAGACATATGAGGTGTACTCACTCAGTCAACAAATTGGCTGTAACTGCTAGGTATGTGCATTAATATCTGTCTGCCTACTGGTCTGTGCTTCTGAATGTGTGTGTGTGTGTGTGTGTGTGTGTGTGTGTGTGTGTGTGTGTGTGTGTGTGTGTGGGCATAAATGCTTCCATAGCTTATATTTCCGATGTAAAATACTTCCTCCAACAGCAATTACATATGCTACAACAAGTTTGAAATGTTTGGCGGGGTAACTATTGCTTATCAAAAAATTGAGTCAGTCAGAAGAGGATGTTAGAAAAGATTGTGAAGAGACACTAGAAATGCATTTTACAAAGGAGCAATTGAAGGACATGTGCAGCTCTGAAGAATGCAAAAAAAAAAAACGTCCAGAAGATTTAGGATTTTTGCTTGGAAGTATTTACGCAGGTATTTTGTAAGCACCTTTATTGAATTATAAAGTTTCAAAAGTTGCAAAAGTTTCAAATTAGCCACAAGGAAATACCTAAAAACAAAATGGTCTTGCCACTGTAGCCAACCACCCTGAAACCACCATCCTTTCTCCTATTTCACCACCTCACTCTTAATGTATCTCTACTATTCCCCTGCCTCTTCTACCTCTTCCCTTCCTCTATCTCCAACCACTCTTAATTCTTACAGTCTCAAAACAACCTACCTGTCTAGTCTGTCTCCTATACTCTACCTCCCCTACATCTCCTACTAGCCATTCCTACTTTCCTTTCTTGTTTCCAAACTCCTATACAACTAGATCTTACCCACTTTAAATAAGCATCTGCCTAGCTATTAACTCATTTTGCTCTAAGCAGCTTAAATAATATTGTAACTAGTCACATTTTCTTCTGCTAATTGTTTAAAACCTTGTTTGTAAAAACTCACATACTTGTCTGCCAATTGTTAATACTCTGCATAACTGAATTGCCTGAGGAGCTTTTTTTTTTCTCCAGGTCTCTGCTTGTAAGATCCTATAGCTGATTGTTACTACTATGTTACTAAAATTTAATAAATTGTTTTCTAGTCCAGAGGAGCTTTTCTCCCCGGGTCTCTGCTGAAAATGAGCTAAAAGCTCAGCCAGACTAACCCGGTTAACAAATGTAAAATAAATAAATAAATAAAAATAAAATAACTTGTCATGCAGGCAAACTTACATTTAAATAAAAGTAATCAAACCATATTAAGTTCATATCTACCAGCATTGTACATCACATATATTGTTCTATGCAACATAATCAAAATAACATTACATAAATTTTCACTTCTAGACTTCTCTTAAACCTCATTCTTCCTCCAAAACATTTTTCTGCATGTATCGCTCCCACAATTTCCATTTTTTCTATGGAATTTACTCCTAGCCTTTTCTGAAGATCCCACATTGTGTTCTTTTATCTCTGTTACAGTATTTCCTACCTTAGGTATGGTTGGTTTAGACTTTGATTTCCATTTTTTAGTAATTGCTTTTTTGGCAGACACAAGAATTAACAAGGCTTTAATATGTCTTGGCAATACAGATCATGTATCCCAGGATCCTTAGTTACTCTCATTTGCTCACCCAGTATTCCTGACAAAGTACACTGTAAGGAATTTTTAAAGTCTGCCAGCTCATTACACTCTGAGAACGTATGCTCTCAGGTACCTCTTTATACCCCCTTACACCTCCCAACATTTGCCATTTACCTGTGGAAATATTCTTTGAAGTCTATAATAGTACCTATGCAAACACTTCCTGGCAAAATCTTCTAGCTTTTGTTGCATACCTGGGGAGCCATACATATATCATCCCATTGTTTCTTTGTGAATTGCATGCTATTCTCTGTTCCCAATCATTTCTGACCTCCTTTGACAGATTCCCATAGTTATTGTACAATATTTTAAATGCCCTACTAATTATCACTTTTTTAATGCAGCTTTTGTTCTAGATTCAGCTAAAAACTCAACCATTACAGATCTTTCATTTAGAGTTCCCCTTTCATTTTCTCTTTGCTTATACTCATATCAATCCCTGACAGGAAAGGCAATCTTTACCCTTCAGTCCAAATGTCTTCTTGGCCTCTTCCCATCCTATTATCTTTTCATCTCTAATTATTTGTTCCCAAAAACATGGTTCTTCTTCCAGCTTCCTCCAGTAAATTCCAGCCCCTTCTTGCCTCTCGTCTATACCCCTAATTGGAGTCAACCCAATTGACAGAGTCAACTTTCCCCATTCCCATGTTGGCTTAGTTCCTAGTATACTTTCTGCTATTTTATAAATGTAATATATATATTTTTAATTACTCCAAATCTTTTGGGTTTCTAATACCATGACAGGAATGGACCCCATTCCTAAGTCAAAGTATGATTAAAGTTCATGAAATTAGTACTGTTTCAATCTTTGATGTCAGCCAAAAGTGCTCTTAACAGCATCTGCAGTCTACCCAGTAATGACTCCTTCTGAAATTCTTACAGAGTTACATGTACTGGTAGCATATCTAAATACGATTGTAGATTATTTTTTATAAGGCCCGTTGCTCCTACTACTATTGGAACTGTCTGGGTATCTTTCTTCTACATTGTTCTCATTTCTGCCTGCAAATAATGATATTTTATTACTTTCTGTCTCTCTGTACGGAAGACACTGTAATGACTGGGTGTAGTGATTTCAATGATCAATGCTACTTTTGTCTTCTTTTCTTGAACCACTATATCCAGTCTTCTAGCATCTATCTTTTGAACTGTTGGTAATGGATGCTCCCATGTGATGTAGACTTCTTCATTATCTATGATGCTTTGTGGCTCATGCTTCCAGTGTTTTTCAGCCACTTCAGTACCATAATGTTTGCACAATCCCCAGTGCAACAGTCTTGCCACATTATTATGCCGTTTAGTATGCAGTCCTTTTGCCATTAGTATGTCGCAACCAGCAATGAGGTATGCAATTGTTTCCAGTTTGATTTTACAAAACCTACATTTGTCTGTTTCTCCCACATATTCAATGGACTTTGTAAACCAACGTGTACATAACCCACCATCTTGGGGTACCAATATTAATCTTTCATCTCTTGGCTTGAATTTTCCTCTCCTCAACCATTCCTGTGTTAATTCCTGATCAACATGAGGTTCTTCCAGAAGTTTTCTATACTTGCAATGATATTTATGCATTTTCCACATTTCTTGCCTTTTCATCTGGTCCTTCACCTTATAGTCTTTCTTTTATTTTTTGGCACATTCAGTTGCTGCCTGATTTTTATCTACTTTTGGTTTGATTTCCATTCCTGCTTGATGCTGATATGCTTCTGCTAGATTAAATAGAGAAGTCACCTTAGATTTATTCTCCTCATGTTTCAAAACTTTCACTATGTTTGGGTCTTTTGAGGTCAGCAGATATGTGTGGAGTCCCACGATTGCAGATCTATACATGTAATCAATTTCAAGGCGGTCCAGCCTTCCTTCGGAACAGGGAATATATAACCTTGGTATGCACTGATTTTTATAAAGCATTTGGTGAGCATGAAGCATCCTTTCGTTTTCCTATCTAATCTATCCAACACGTTTTGGGGCCAGTCAATCACTCCAAAACTGTAAGTTAAGGCAGGAAGAGCAAAGAGATTTATAGCTTGGATTTTGTTCCTAGGTGTCAGTGCTGTTTTCAGGATTAAATTCTTCTGAAGTATTCCTTACTCACATTTGTTCATGTTTTATTGTTGATTCTTATCAATTCCCAAATATATACTTCTTCTTGCTCAAGTTCTTTTATATCACATTCCTGTCCCAAACTGATGTTTTCCTGGTGTTGTAGTTTTCCTGCTTTAAAGGTTGCTTTTGCACATTTGTCAAGACCAAATGACATTCTTATATCATCTGAAAAAGTTTTGACAACTTGCAGTTGCGCTTTCAGTTCCTCATCTGATGAGCTATACAGTTTTAAATTGAGTACAAATTTTATTGTTCAGCCACCTGTAATACTACTTATGTTGTATACCTTGCTAGTTGTATAAAATGCTCATCGTTCTATGTAGGTAAAACTACAAGAAAATTAAAAAGAGAGAATTGTTGAGCATAAATCAGACATACGTAGAAAAGTCGCAACAAACGGATTAGCTAAGCATATTTAGGATACTAATTCTGAACATTCTTTTAAATTCAGAGTTATAGACAGTATATAAGCCAATTAGAGGTGGTGACCTTAAGGAGATTTTAAACTGGGTTTAAATAATACTGTAAACATAAAACCAGTATTAGTGAAGAAACAGCAAGAAGTTAAATAATGAATATATAGGAATTTTTATTTCTGCATTTAAAATCAATGTTTTAATAAATTAAGCTTTATGTAATATTTTATGTGTTTTTATGTGTTAATTGTTTGATTTTTGTAAATAGCTGACTGTGGTCACATGATTTTATATGTTTTATATAAAGTAAGTGTTAAAATGTGAAAGTAATAGCACTAAGGAAGGGTGTGTTTGCCCAAAAGCTTTGCTTGCTTAATAAAGTTGTGTTCTTTTTGACATTGGATTTGTTTCATTTGTTTTTCTAGGAGCCAAAGCATAGCCATGGCCTAAGCTGTTAAGTAGACAGCTTAATGGATTAAGGGCAAGGCAGAATAGCATCAGTGACAAAGAATCACCTTGGAATATCCCCCTTTGAATTTTTATCCCCGGGATAGTAATTTGTCCTTTATTATGGCTTAATAGCAAAGTGGTCTGCTACTGTTTCATGGTCACTGTAATGTAGTCGATCAGTGTAGGGTGTACCTTTTACATTTTTAAGCACTCTTTTATCCATGAATGTGGGATACTATCAAATGCTTTTTTGTAGTCAGTCCATGCCATACCTAGATTCTTCCCCTTTTTACAGTTCCCCACTATGACTTTATTTAACAACAAGTGCCTATATAATATTCTGTACGACTGTTGTTATTCTCCTTAAGGATCTGTGTCCAAAATCCTACTCTTTCCTTATTTCTTGAATTACTCCCATACCTCATCATCATCTTTCCACTTTGATTTGTAGCTTTCTGCTTGTGTTTTGTTTAAGAGCCTTAACTGTGTAGCTTAGAAATACCCCTTCAAATCAAGTAATCCCAAACCACCTTATTCTATTGGAAGGATCAACTTATCCCACATGACTCTTGCCCTCTTCCCCTCCCAGATAAAATTCTTCAAGTCTTTATTAATTACTATCCACTACTTCTCTGGTTTATAAAAATATGCTTGACCTGTATATAATACTAAAGGCACTAAAACATTTTTACTGCTTGTATCTTGCTATCCATATTCACAGAAGAAGCATCCAGTTTCTCAGTTTTTGTATTATCTTTTGTTTAGTGTCTTCCCAAGTATCCTTAGCTGCCATAACAGAATCCCTTTTAACCCATACTCCTAAATACTTCATTTTATCATGTCCCCATAACAAATAACAAAGGGGAAGGAGGACACCCCTGCTTGGTTCCTGTGTTCAGGCACAACCGCATTAACCTGATTATTGTATCAGGAAATGCAAATGCTTCCATGGCCCTACTCATAAAATCCCAGCTTTCTCTGCATTAAGACACACAAACAACATCTGTATTTTCTTACATTCTGCTTCCCTCTGAATCATCATTACTCTATTAAAGTTGTCAAATGTTTGCCTCCCCTCCACAAAACCACATTGATATGTATCTATCAATTGTGGCAACACCTTTGCCATTTTTTTAGCCATTATAGATACAAACACTTTATAATCGTGGATAAAAACTGAAATGGGCCTATATGAAGCTGGATCTTATGGATCTTTACTGTCTTTCGGAATTACAGCCACCACATCTTTTTTTCCAGGATGTTGGTGCTTCCCCTCCTTTTAAAATACTGTTAAATAACAGCTTCCAGATCTGTAACACTTTCTTAATTCCTAGCTTCCAAACTACCACTGTAACACCATTTATTCCTGCAAACTTCCCTGCAGGTTGGTTATACATCACAATTTTTATCTCATCTCCTCCAAAACATTTTCTGCATTTATCTTTCCCACAATTTCCATTTTAATTGTTGAGCCTCATCTATCTCTAACCTTTGCATATTTAAGTATTATATAAATATTTTCATTTGTGCTTTTTCTTGGTTTCCCCACTTCACTGCTTTAATACACATTTTCATAAAATTACTGAAATGTCTCTAATACCTCTACTGGATCTCTGATTATTTCTCTTGTTATAGGTTCCCTAAATTTGGCAACAACCCTTTCTACTTTCTGTTGCCTACATCATTGTGCCAAGTTTTTGTGCGCTGGAGTTATCAAAAAATAGTTGCTTAACATCAGTCTTTCTAAACTCATGCATATTATTCAGGTACTCTTCTATTTTCTGTTTCGCACTCTTTGCTTAGGTATTTTTATACTCTAAGTAGACTTCAGAGAATTTGTGCTCAGGTTGACAACAATGCTGGAGGTGGGATGGGATGGGAACGAGTGAGGTAAATAGTAAAATGTTTTTTGAGTGTCTAACAAGTTGGCAATTTTAAAAATTCACTACAGAGAACTTTCTCAGAAATGTTAGGGGAGCAAATGATTTTGTCTAAGGAAATCTTTTGAGCTGGGACACAGGATCTGAACTGCCTACATGGATTAAGGCCTTACTAAATTTAATGCTATTAGCTGTAAAATAAAATAAAAAAAAACTAGAAAATGGAAATCAAAATGCAAGCCAGCCGTAGCTGAAGTTCTGAATATTGTAATAGAAATAAAAGAACTAGAGGTGGCACTTTTAGAAAAGGGAAAGAGAACATTACAAAGAAGTAAATGGAATGTATGGGAACAATACATGGAGAATAATGTTCAGAAGAATGAGTAAGGTTTAATGGATGGCAGGAATTGAGCAATTTATGTAATACTGGGGTGAATGATAGTTGTTATTAAACATTTGTATACTGCATGAAAACAATGAGAAATATTGCTATGATTTGTATTCTTTTCTATTAATGTAGGAGTACCTATGCCATTTTCAGTTGTGATTTAATAAATATGTAAAAAATATTAAAAAAATATATATATTAAAAATACAAAGCAATTTAAGACAGCTCATTATCTAAAGGCAATATTGCCCTCTAAAGTAGGTGTTATTGGGGAAATAATGCCCTTTCAGGGGTGGTAAGTCCCTTTGTCTGCAGCATTGAGCCTCACAGTACCCCCTAGATGGACATTATTTCCCCAACACCCACACTGTCAGACGTTATTACTTGCCTGTAATCATGTACAGTTATTGCACTTAAATTAATAGGTTCATAGGTTGGTACTAGGCTATTGGCCCTAGGGCCTACACCAGCCTAGCCATAACAATTCCCTGGCTATTTATTCCCACAATATTTACTTCCCTGGACCCCTGTCTAGCAGAGTGACTGATGTGATCCCTGGGGTGAATTTCCTATCTCCCATCCAATTGTCAAGGTTCCTTTTGAAGAGGGCCAAAGAGGCGCTCTGCTTGACATGTATGGGCAGTCTATTCCAGAGTCTGGGGAGTCTCTGGAATAATAAAACTGTAATTCAGAGTGGTTTATGGCTACATGATCTGAAATGCCCAGGGACTCACAGTCCCTTACAGAATTAATCAGATACTTCTTTTAGTAAATACTACATGTAAAGTATTAACTTTTCCAAGTAGGATAATTAACATTTTGAGCAACAAAAACATATTAAAAAACAGGCAAAATAATATGAGCAGTTATGGCTAGTGTATAACAGGCCTGGAATTCTCAATGAAGGACTCCCCTATCTCTCACCCCAAGAAAAAATAAATAAGTAAATGTTATTGTTGTTTTTCTTTTAGCTTTTTCCGGTTAGGGGTCACCACAGCAGAACTCCGGTCCGCTAATGATTGGCAGTCGATTTTTATGGTGCCGTGGTGCCAGCCCGACGCCCAACCTTCAACGAAGGCATGCCCATTCACGCATGTCTTTCGAATGCCACTCAACTGCGGGGAGGACATGCAGACTCCACACAGAAGGTGCACCAGCAGAGAATCAAATGGGAGAACCTCTTGCTGTGAGACGACAATGCTAATAAATAAGTAAATACGTTTCTAAAAAACATTGCATTAAATTAAAATGCAAGCTGTAATAGGCATGTCTTTATGGAAATATTGAAACAGGCCATTGTGGGTGACTCCAAAGCTATTCGGGTAGTAATCCATGAATAGAAGAGGACTAAACCTCTCTCCATGGAACCACTAGCAGTCCCAGAGTGGTGGAGTAGACGGTGTGGACTAGATGATATGAGATCTGCAGTTTTCTTTTTTAAGATATGAGGTACTTAGATCATATATGATCAGATATGGCAGCACAAGCACTTTGTAAACTATTTACAGCTAATAGGCAATCAGCTGCCTTGCCCTTTCCATGAGGATTAGGATATCAGAAATTACATGCTTGATCATGTTAGAGCAAAAAGACTGTTGTGTACTCACTTGGGGATTTTCTTCCTTCCCCAGTGTTGTGCATCTATGTCATGGAGTGGGCTTATATAAGTTGAGAGCATTTGCTGGGCTTGCATCCCATGGTGGGAGCGCTGGAAGCTTGCCCCTTTGGAGGAAACAAAATGCTTTTGGCATGTGCTATTAGGGTTAATTTTACATAGTTGCTTCAGTTGTTTGTTATCACTGAAGAATTTTTGAGTCAGTCTTGCACCAGTCATGCGTATCAAAAGCTAGACAGCAAGCAGAGCTCCGCAGTACCTATGCAATGTGATGGAAATGAGGGTAAGGTACCCTTCATTAAATGGGCAGTGGAGTACTGACACAGCTGCAGTTGATTAGATTCTGTTATCTGGGATTCCAAGATAAATGGAGCTGCGCAGGGGGCTGAGTGCATCCAGGTCCTGTGCTGGAAGTCAGTGGTTAAAATGGGTTATATTCCATAGATGTTAGCAAGAGGATTTGATAACAGAAGATACATGGACCTATTGTTTAAGCCTGTCATCAGGGTAACTCCAAGATTATGCACCTTCAAAACAAATTTTAACCTACTACCTCATGAATAATACAAGGGTTTAAATGTTTATTTGTAGAATCCCTAAGCATTGCATGTATTGCCATTACAAATATCATAGCGATCCGGAGTACTATCTTCTTACTGTGCACTTAATAAAAGATACAGTTCAAATAGTCTCCAGGGAATTGATGATCAACATATGTTTCTGTGGTAAGGACATTTAGAACTCCATGTCACCAATGCAATAATCATATCAGAAGCCTCTCCCCTTAGTGAGTG
The DNA here is from genome assembly GCF_019279795.1 of Protopterus annectens. Lineage (NCBI taxonomy): Eukaryota > Metazoa > Chordata > Ceratodontiformes > Protopteridae > Protopterus > Protopterus annectens. The sequence goes on from NC_056741.1 coordinate 1,830,943,960, forward strand.
CATCTAATGGCATAAAACATATATTTAAAAAACAGAGAGCCCAAACTTGATCAGTGTGGAACTCCACATTACAGAAGGTAGAAAAACTAGTGACTTATCTGAAAGACTGTCTTCTTCGAGAAACCCAGACTAAAATGTTTAGCTTGTCATAGGGCTACAAAGTAATTCTTAAAATTATGTATATGTCTACCCCAGTTTGGTCTCTCTATCGAAATGTCAGCACTCGATATGCAATGTGCTAACACTCCAGAAAAAAAAAGACTGAAAATCCAGGGTAAGAGCAAATCTTGAACATCACTCTTCTTTAAACAACTTTCTTGTAGGAGGCAAGCCCCCCCCCCCCCCCCACACACACACACACCACAAACTTGTATATGTTAACCCTGAGATCACCATAACTCTGAGAAAAGAGAATATTCTGAGAAAGAGCCATATCACACAATATATTAAAGTCCATTTTTTCAGCTATACAGTCTCTGTTGTTTCAGGACCCACTCTAGCGGGTCCCAACTTTTTGAATGGTTACCCAAATTTGTCTAGACTTTTAATGAATTTTGTAAAATCATATTATTTCATATTGTTTCTGATCTGTTGCATTTTTTTTCAGTTTTCCTTCTGTTAAAGTTCTGGGTAAATATTAGAAAACAGTAGGGCTGTTTCAGGCATGAACCATGAAAGACAGGCAGAATAATGATGAAAGTGTAGGTGGGCAGGTAAAGCCTTGGTTGAAGAAGGGCCCTGGACAGAGAAGCACATGACTCCCTTCCCTGCTGTCCATTGGTTTCCACCACACAACTGAGTTTCTTCTGGTTCCCCTCCTCTCATCTTGAGCTCTGCACACCATCTGGACAGATCATTTACTTTTTTCTTCCATCCTTTCAATACACCCTAACTGGCCAAATCTGCACTGTAATAACTGGTTGAATTAAAACAGGGTTTTGGGACTGGAAGACCAATTGATTCTAGATGTTCTGAGGTGTATATTACACTCTCAACCCTTTTATCCAATGATAGTCTGAACAAAAATCACGCATAAGGAAAAAATAGTATTTTTTTTTCTTTCATGGAAGAAATAGGTTGTGTCCAAGATTTAATGCTCAAAGATGACTTAAGAGTAGTTCCAGTAAACTCAGGAGCCAGATGCTTGCAAGGATACATAACTCATATGTGGGAATAGTGCCTCCTACCCTACCAACCCCCAATATATAGTCATCACCTGTATACTGTGTGATATAAGACTGAGATAAAATGAAACACCAAATATTCACAGTCAGGTACTTAAAGTTTATTGCTGACAAATATCACAGCATGCCTCCATATCACCATCCCCAAAAGAGTCCTGTTTTCTCTGCACCACCTCTGATGTTACACTGATTTGAAAGTAAAAGAACAAATGGACAAAGATAGTTACCTATGTTCATACCTGATGTTTGATTATAAGGAACGTAAAAAAATAATGATTACAATAACTGTCTTTAGACAATCTATAGCAACCTTCTGCATATGGGTCTGAGGTTTAATTGTGAAGAAAGTTGAAGACAAAATGACCACACTATCCTCAGCCCACAGTGATCTACAAAATCATAGATTAACTTAACTACCCTTTTGCTTTCACTCACAGACTGCCTCCCAGATAATTACTTTTTCTTTTTTTTGGCTCCTTGTAGGACCTTGCCTAATGGCACCTCCCTGCACCCAGTTGGCTTATTCATTCCTGATCTAGGCAATGCCTTTTGGCCCATTCATTCTTGCCTAGGAGTGCCAGTCAACCCTCTGTTCTCCAGTGAGAGTCTGGTGGTAGGAGTAGGCCAGCCTTCTAGCCCTGCAGGG